>NC_067152.1:25545483-25830483 GCF_903995435.1 Acomys russatus
GGCACACACACACACACACACACACACACACACACACACACACACAGAGAGAGAGAGAGAGAGAGAGAGAGAGAGAGAGAGAGAGAGAGAGAGAGAGAGAGAGAGAGAGAGGAACTGGAATGAGCCTATGGGGGCCGTTCTCATTCAAACCACTACTTCTTTTGTTCCAGAAGTTTCTCTCCATCATCATCATCATCATCAGTTTTTTTGAGACAGGGTTTCTCTGTGTAGCCTTGGCTGTCCTGGACTCTCTTTGTAGACCAGGCTGGCCTCGAACTCACAATGATCCACCTGCCTCTCCCGAGTGCTGGGATTAAAAGGGTGCGCCACCAGGCCCGGCTTAGAACCGTATCTGATTTGTTTCTATAATGATCTCATTCATCCATTCAACACAAACTGGATGTACGCTTGTGTGTTAGGCGTGGTGACGGACTGTACTGACCCAACGACAAGCACATGTGATCCCTCACTTTGTTAAGCTTACATAGAGTGTGTAGTCTATCTGGACTGTTAGAATAAAATACCACAGGCTGGGTGGCTTAAACAACAGAAATGTACTTCTTCATCGTTCTGGAGGCTGCAAGTCGCAGGACAAAGTCAAACAGGGTCAGTTGCTGGTGATGGCGCTCACACATACCAATCCTACTGAGTCAGGACCCTACTGTATGACTCCATGTAATTTCAATTACTCCCTTAGGTGCTTTGTCTTCAAATACAGCCATTTGTAGTGTTAGGACTCCAACATGTGATCTTTTTGAGTGATGTGGTGGAAAATATCTAGTCCACAGCAGTGAGGAAGACAGACAAGGGTCTGTGATCGCCAACTGAGGGTTATGGTGAGGTTTTGTAATCCCAGCACTCAGAAGCTGAGGCAGGAGGATTGCCACAAGTGCAAAGGCAGCGGGGGCTACATGTAGAACACCTGCCAATGTTACAGAGTAAGACTCCATGATGAAAAACCTAAGGAGACAAATGAAAGGACACAATTACTTACAAACAATATGAGAAGGGAAAGAGTACCCTGGAACACGAGCACCCTAAGGCCGGGTCAGGCTCAGAAGGACGTGCAGGTAGAGAAAGCTTCTGGGATCTTAAAAAAACCAAAACCAAAACCAAAACCAAAACCAAAAACCAAAAACCACCCCACCCCAGACAGCCTTGGCTGTCCTGGACTCGCTTTGTAGACCAGGCTGGCCTTGAACTCACAGCGATCTGTCTGCCCCTGCCTCCCTAAGTGCTGGCTAGCTTAACAAATATTAATTAAATGGGTTTTTTTGTTTGTTTGTTTGTGATGGACCAAAGTCTTCATTGCATTATTATCTCATGGCTTTCCATGTCACATTATTTCATGGCATTTAGGAAATAGCGGAAGGCAATATTGAATTACAACATTGCAAGAGTTAATTAGGGGGACAAGCTTGACAAAGTATAGGAGCAGTAGGAGGGGAATGAAGATGCTGTGGGAGGAGAGATACCGGAGGGGGGGTAGTGGGGGGTATGGGAGAGGTCCTGGCGAGGGAGGAGGGCAGTGGCGAGTGGCCAGAAGAAACGCTATGGTCAGGAGTTTCACTCGGTCAACTTCAAAAGGGTTGCTGAAGTTGGCAGTTCGGGAGGGCAGAGAGAGCCACACTGTTCAACTTGGCCTCATTTCAGAGAGATGTGGCCTCTGGGTCAGATTTCTGGCTTTGATACCTGCCCATTGGCTAGGATGTGTTTGGTACCTGAGATAGCATTGGTTTGTGTCTTAGATATGAAGCTCTCTGTGCTGCTGTGGTTAAGGGTTGACATGCTAGACTGTTCTTGGGTGCTAGTGCGTGTCAGTCTGCCTGTCTACCCATCAACCAGCAACCAGTTAATAAACACCTATTTGATGAGTTTTGGGGGTAGGTACTCAGATTCTAGGGCCCATCAGCTATGGCCCAGGGCTTCCAACAAGTGACAAATAACATCTCCGGGTTTCTATGTGGCACCATAGTTCCAAACACATTTTTCCATCGCCACAAGTTCAAGGCCAGCTGGGGGGCTGCAGATAGAGTACCAGACCTGGCAAGTTTAGAGTGATAGTCCTTAACCTTCCCTCACATAACCCCCAGGCTTCTGTTTTTGCTAAGTTTCTGTTCTGTGGCTGCAGAAACTGAGACTTTTTAAAGTGATATGACCTTTAGCTCCAAACTAAGGGGCTTTTCTCCTTAGGTCAAGCTAGCTCCTGCTGATGCAGGGCACGGCCTGAAAGGACTTAGGCCATGACTCTCTACCTGGAAAACATACCGTCACACAAGGCCTATCGCCATCTTCTCCCCCCGCCCCCCCCCACCCCCCGCCACAGTTCTCTGAGAATATGTGTCACTGTTTTTTTAGGGAAGTTTTGTCCAAGAGCAGAGGTTTCAGAGTGTGTTCAGGAACCTGGAAGTCATCTTTACAGCCTTGCTACTGAACTGCCTCACTGATTAGTCATAGGATGAAAGAAAACTTGATTTAGTATGAAGGAGCACAGTAAGTCTCAAGACCCCTGGAATAGGTCCTTGACCTGAAGAGGCCCAGGAAAAGGAGGCAGAGCAGGGGCTTCTGGATGGAACCAGGTCTGCAGAAACTTCCTGTTTGTCTTTCTTGCATAGAACGTGTGCACTGAAGTGCCTGTTTTCTTTCTTTCGTTCTTTCTTTCTTTCTTTCTTTCTTTCTTTCTTTCTTTCTTTTTTTCAAAACAGGCTTCTCTGTGTATCCTTGGCTGTCCTGGACTTGCTTTGTAGACCAGGCTGGCCTTGAACTCACAGAGATCCACCTGCTTCTGCCTCCTGAGTGCTGGGATTAAAGGCGTGTGCCACCACTGAGTTTGCCCAATGTCTAGTCCATGCCCCCCCCACCCTCCCCACCGCAAAGTTTGCAGTTCAGTGAATAAAGTCTAAGAGTTCTCTCCTTATCCCTGCCCTCCGCCTCTACCTTCAAGCACCCCCCCCCCCTTTTTTTTTTATCTCACTTGGGATTGGTCAGTGTGCTGGCTAGTGTTCTTACTAGTGTTTGTGCTAGTGTGCTGGCTAGTGCTGGACTTGTGTTCTTGGGTGGAGGGTAAATGCCTCAAGCAAGCTGAGAAAGTTGAAACCCTGATAACATCTGCAGGCAGGAGCTGGGATTCTCCTGACAAGACAGTTAACATATGGATAAGAACCTGCTGTTGGTATTTATAGCTCTGAGACTTCAGGGAACAGATCTGCAGGTGGAATTTTCCAACCTCAAAAGTTTCCTTTTCTGCCCAACAAAACTCTCCAGCCCTCTGCACCTTGGTACACGCTCTCTTTTCCCACAGAGAGACCGCTGCCCTTCATGGTGCTAACAAAAGGGCCATCTGCTTCTGTTGAGGTCCATTTGCCCGCTCTTTTCTTTTCACGGCACCTCAATTAATCTCCAATTAACGCTGCACGATATAACAGGCTCAGCAAGCCAGGAAGCAGCACTCCTCCAAGGCCTCTGCATCAGCTCCTGCCTCCAGGTTCCTGCCCTGTCTTAGGTTCCTGTTCTTACTGTCTTTGATGATGGACTGTCGATGTGGAAGACAATAAACCCTTTCCTCCTCAAATGGTCATGGTGTCTTATCATGGCAATGGAACCTCTAACTAAGACAACCAGTTTGGCTTCAAGACTAGGCAACCTCACAGGCAGATCTGGCACACATTTAGGGATACCCAGAATTTGAGAGAGGGACTCAGACCTTACCTAGAATTTTGTGATTCAAAAGAGCTAAGAAGCTTGCTAAATTTCAGCACACAGGAGCAGTTTTGTGGTGTTGCCTGGCTGGCATTAGGAACTGTATTTGGAAGATTATATATATATATATATATATATATATATATATATATATATATATATATATATATATATATATTTGTTGTTGTTGTTGTTGTTGTTGCTGTTGTTTTTGTTTTTGTTTTTTGTTTTTTTTTGTTTTTTTAGGGTTCAAAGCCTTAATCAGATTTTTGGTCTCCGAGTGGAAAAGGGCTAAGAGATGTGAGCTGCTAGGCTGCAAGGAGAAAGTGTTAGTTGTTTGTTTTTTCTGCTGTTGACAAGAACAAGTTAAGGGAGAAAGGGCTAATTTGGCTCACAGTTTCAGTGCACAGTCCACCACTGTACACTGTCATGGCAGCAGGAGCTTGAGGCAGCTGATGACATTGCATTTGCAGTCAGGAAACAAAGGGAGAAGGAACACTAGCAATCAGCAAGCTTTCTCCTTTTTTTTTTTTAATCCCCAGTCTAGGACTCAATCCCAGGCCCTTGGCCACTCACTGACGGGGTATCTGAGTTTCCATCTCAGTCAAGATAATGAGGACAACTGGCCGTCTCAGGCATGGCCAGAGTCGACCCTGTCAGGCGGACAGTCAACACTAAGCCATACAAAGAGAACACCCCTCAGGAGGAAGAAAAGGGAAGAAGGGCTGAGTCCAGGTTGGCGGGAAGCCTGGGGTCGCCCCAACACCTGTTGCCATGGCTGGGTAGTGGTTTCCTGTACTTGTCGACACGTGAGCAGAGAGAACACAATGGGTTTGCCTTGGCAGGAAGAGGCTTCCTGTTTTGCTGTGAGGGTTCATCGTTGGACACTGAGAGGAGGAGGCTGTGTGTGTCTGTGTTTTTCAAGTTGCTAAGGTTCCTCAAGGAGAAGGATGGGGGACAGGTGAGGAGGGAGTCTGAAGATGGTAAATAGGAAAACAGGAGTGGGCTCTATTCTTTCAGAGTTACTCATCCAAACCTCGTGCCACTTAGGACAGGGTGACTCTGGCCAGACTGCCCCGTTGTCACGACAACTCCAAGCTACAGCCCTACTGTTCACCTGAGGCTTATCTCAAAGCCTTCTAGTCCTCTGGTAAGAGGCAGTGTTGACCTCTGAGATGATCTCTCTTTTGGGGGGGGGGGTTGGCAAGCCCCTTAGCTTGAAATTTGGGGCCGAAACTCTGGTGAGAATAATGAAGGGAAGTGATGCATCAGAAAGCTCAAGTGTGTAATCCTCCGGCCCTAGCACGCCCAACTGTACACCTAGCAACTGACAGAGACATCCTGAGTTTCCTGAAGCCTGTGTAAACTGGGTGCTGTAGTGAAGAGGCTCAGCTTCTCCTCTCAGCTGGGTCAGGCGGCTTCCTGCTGGTCCTTAATTCTCACTTCCTCATGGGGGGGGATTGAGGTAAGGAGTACTGGCCGGCTGTCCTCTCTGGTCTCATCTTTGGGGACCCCCGCACCCTCGCTCATCATCTCGTGGAGACATGTGGGCTCAGGAGGCCCATGATGCACATTTGGGAAATCCCAGCAGAGCTTTGGTCAAGAAGAAAAGACGGTGGGAGTCCTGACCCCCTCCCTGCCTTTCCCCTGTGGGAGCTTAGGGATTCACTGCCATTCACAGCATCCAACGGCCCTCTCAGCTTTGAACACTCTGGAGCTCTCTCTTTCTCTCTCTCTCTGGCCCTCCTACCTGCATCTGCCTTGTGCTCTGACTCTTCCAGGCCAAGGCACTGGGCACATTCATCTTTCTGGAATTTTCTGACCCTTTCTTTCAGGTTCCTTCTTTCTCTCTCTGTCATAATTCTAACCTGCCATTCAAGATCCAACTTAAGGAGGTAGGATAGATAGCCCAGCAGTTAAAGAGTGCTTGCTGTTCTGCAGAGGACCTAGGTTCGGTTCCCAGCACCCATGTGGCAGCTGACAACTGTCAGTAATTCCAGTTTCAGGGTATCCGGTGGCCTCTTCTGTTCTCCGCAGGCACCAGGTAGACTCATGGCACACATGCTTGAAGACAAAATACTCATACACTTAAAAAGAAAAAAAAAAAATCCATCTGAAGGAGCCTCTAATTCCCTGAAGAGTAACTGAAGACCTCAAGCCTGCAGAGGGTGCTGTCAGCCGTCTATGTCACTGCCAGTGGAGTTTGTGTCACGGGCTTCTCTAGGAATTTTTTTTTTTTTTTTTTTGGTTTTTTCGAGACAGGGTTTCTCTGTGTAGCCTTGGCTGTCCTGGACTCACTTTGTAGACCAGGCTGGCCTCGAACTCACAGCGATCCGCCTGCCTCTGCCTGCTGGGATTAAAAGCGTGCGCCACCACGCCCGGCTCTCTAGGCATTTTTTCCCTCTCTGTACTGGGTACCTTATCAACTTTTTACCTATTTAACACAGCATTTAGCATATTCTTGGTGCTCAACCAAAGGCACCTAAAGTTAAACTGAAGAATATTCATTTCTATGGATGTGACCTTAAACAGGTGTCTCTTAAAGCTCACGGAAGACTAGGGAAGAAGTGGGCAGAGGAGAAAAGCTCAGGGAAGCATATCCCCATGCGCGGTCATCAGCCTCTGTTTCCGAAGGCCAGCATCAGGTTGGCTAATGCGCAAAGCTCACCGTGACTCTGCTTTGAAAAACTGTCCTTGGATGAAGGACCAAAGCCTGGCCTTCAGGAAGCTTCCAGACAGAGACTCATTTCCAGCGTCTAAGAGACTGAGCAAGGATGGGGGCTGGTTCTTACTCAATACATGAGGTTGGCCAGGCCCCAGGTGACAACATTTCAGCTCACACCAACCCCATGAAGTCAGCGTGGTGGTGCCCATTGTAGACATGAGGAGACAGAGTCGGAGAAGTTAAGGGCTTTCCCAAAGGAGGCTCACAGCCAGCAGCAGCGGCCTGAGAATGGAACTCCCCACCCAGGTCTTCCCCTTACCCCGTCATTAAACAAGGAACTCAGTTTCACAACCACTGACCGCCCCAAAGCTAAACACTTCTGCTGTTCCAAGGTCGGCAAAAATGGGAGCTCCTCACCGCCGCTGCCACCGCAGCCCCCTAGTGCCCATACATTAGTGTCCACTTCTTACGCAAAATCTTCATAGGCGCTTCTGATTGGTGGAGGATGGGTCACGTGTCTGTGTAGGGTGGGAGGTAGGATCTTGACTTCGAGGTGAGGGAATTCCCTACTACCGGTGTGCTGCTTAACAACAGCCACGAACACAGCAGATGGCTGCCACACTGTCGCGCCTGAAATGTCATGGCAAAGGAACCTAATTTATAAGCCTTAATATACTGCTCCCCCCCCCCCCCGAAATTCCCACAGCTTTCTTTAAATGAGGCTTGGAGGAAGGAAAAAAAAAAAGCATTACATAGCCGGGCGTGGTGGTACACGCCTTTAATCCCAGCACTTGGGAGGCAGAGGCAGGTGGATCACTGTGAGTTCGAGACCAGCCTGGTCTACAAAGCGAGTCTAGGATAGCTAAGGCTACACAGAGAAACCCTGTCTCAAAAAAAAGAAACAAACAAACAAAAACCCACAAAAAGCATTATATAATTTTAAAGTATAATTTACGTATAGGAAACTTCACCCATCCAAGTATATAGTTCTATTTCATTCTCCCTCCCTCCCCTGGATGCTTATAGCTGTCCACACAGTACTGGAAGCAAAGCGCAGTTATATAACACCCTGCCCTCCCCAGTTCCCTTGAATTCCCTCTGTAGTCTACACTTTCCTCCATGCTCAGCCCTTTGAGAGCCACCCGCCTGTTTTTCTTTCTATAGTTTTTAGAACAAAGGCATTTAAAGCAAAGAAGAAGAAGAAGAAGAAGACCAGAAGAGACTCTGTGTAAACACTAGCGCATGTGTGCACATTGAAATCTCCCCCTGCTTGGCCCCATCTTGGAGGTAGGAAAGACAGACGGCTGCAATAGGTTGAATGGCTAGAAGTGTGTTTTCTGCAAGCCTGGTGGCACTGGCCTCTGCTTTGGAAAGCTGAGGTAGGGCCAGTCTCAAGTACATGGCCAGTCAGAACTACAGAGTGAGTTTAAAAGCAGCTTTTAGTCAGTTTAGTGAGACTCTGTCTCAAAGAAGAAACTACGGAGAAAGCAGGAATTATGGCTTGGCGGTGGGGCACTTGTCTAGTTTGCAAAAGGCCTTGAGTTTAGCCTCCAGTACTGAAAAAAAAAGGGGGGAGGGGTTATAATTTCCTTTCAGATAGTAGGTTTAAGGTTTTTTTCCCCCCTCCGAGACAGGGTTTCTCTGTGTAGCCTTGGCTCACTTTGTAGGCCACGCTGGCCTCGAACTCACAGCGATCCTTTTGCCTCTGCCTCCTGAGTGCTGGGATTAAAGGCGTGCACCACCACGCCCGGCTAGGTTTAAGGTTTAACATAGATGTTTGCTGTGGCTCCAGCTCATGGTGTGAGTTCTCGTTTAAAGGGACTGACAGACAGAATGCAGAGGGTCCTCCATTGGGCCTAGGTTCAGTAGAGGGACTCTCACCTTTTGAGGCCGTCTCTGGTTTCCTCCAGACTACCCTCCCTTCTGACAGGTAGAACATGGGCCCATGGTCTGTGTCTTCCTGCTATGCCCCACCGCACTCTAACCCCAATTCTTCATTCAAATTATCCTGAGCCCTTTTCAGGGCTACACGGGAGACAGCACAGCTGTGGTGCACACTCTAGACTGAGCTATGGCCTGCAGCTGCTGCTCACAAAAGCTATTCTGAAGTCCATAGGCCACTGGGTAGAAAGTGGGGATTGTCTGTCTGTCTGTCTGTCTGTCTGTCTGTCTATCTATCTATCTATCTACAAGGAATGTTAATATTCTAAATGTAGGGGCCAGAGAGATGGCTCAAGAGAGAATGGTTGCTGGGCATGGTGGTGCACGCCTTTAATCTCAGCACTCAGGGGGCAGAGGCAGATGGATCGCTGTGAGTTTGAGAGGCCAGCCTGGTCTACGTAGTGAGTCCAGGAAGTCAAAGCTACATAGAGAAACCTTGTCTCAAAAAAACCAAAGGGGAGGGGGTGTGTGTGTGCTTTAAATGGCCTTGTTGCTTTTGCAGAGGACCTGGCTTCAGTTCCCAGCATCCACATAGCAGCTCACAGCTCTCCATATTCCAGAGGATCGGATGCCCTCTTCTGATCCCCACAGGCTCTAGGCACATATGTGGTGCACATACATACATGCAAGCTAAATACACACAAAAGACAAAAACAAGTCATGGTGACATAGGTCACCATGAAAAAGTGTTTCTGTAATTTTGGTTTTTTGTAGATAATATTTTCAAATGCAATAATTCCCCCCCCCCTTTAGCGCAACAGTTGATTAGATTGGCAGATGCTCTTGCCCTTGCCATACAGTATTTCAGGTGGGTCTGTCTGAATGTGAGTATCCTCTGAGAGAGTTAGGAAAAGCCTTCTTCAGTCCAGCCTCCTCCCAGCAGGCAAGGGAGACAGGGAAAGGAGGAGACGTTTCTCCATTGCTTGAATCTGATCCAGGCCTCTTCTTTCACATTGTCTTTGATGGTTACTTTTTACTGTCAACTTCAGAGTCACCTTAGAGATGGGCTAGAAACATCGCCGGGTGTTGTCTGTGAAGATGTTTCTAGAGAGGAGAGGAAGAACCACCCCCGTATGTGAGCGCCACTCACAAGCCAGGGGTTCCTCCCCACAGCCGCAGGGAGAGAAGGGGGAGAGTCAGCCATGAAGCAGATGGCTTCTTTGCCACATGCTCCTGCCTCCATGGTAGTCTGTCAGTGTGGAGCTGAGTGGCCTTGGGCTGAACGCTCAGAAACCTTCCCTTCTATAAGTTGCTGCTATTGGGTAGTCTATCCTGGTAAAGAACTAACACATGACTTTGTCTGGGTCTCTCAACCACTCTGCCAGGTGGACACCTTGTAGATGACGTAGTGTTGGCTTGGTGATGTTGAACGGCTTAATGGGAGCCGTTGGGAGCCCAGCTGAGCCCTGTGCAGCTGCACGGCCAGTGGGCTTCTCCTTTGCAATCAAGAGAATTCTCATTTGTCCCCTTTCCTAACAGAGCTCTGGGGGTGGGGGTGGGGGGAAGGGGAGGGAGAGGGGGAGGGAGAAGGAAGGTAGTCAGTCTCTTAAGTGGGAGGGGCGTGGGGTATAGAATGAAACCAAACCTTAAAATTCCAGAGCCTTCTGTGATTGGCCCTATATTTGTTACAAAATAGGAAAAGGCAAAGCAAAGGAGATGGTTAGCTGGGGCAGGAATGATGGAAACACACAGGGGAAGGCGGTACAGGTGAAGTCAGGTGAATGGATTCCAGTCAGTTATAATAAGTGAAGGAAAGGTGGGGTAGAGAGTAGGTAGAGGTGGAGGCTCAGCACAACATCCCCTGTATTTTTAGCGTGTGTGTGTGTGTGTGTGTGTGTGTGTGTGTGTGTGTGTGTGTGTGCTTTCGTGCCACAGCTCAAATACGAGAGGACAACTTGCAGGGGTCAGTTTGTTCCTTCCTCTGTGTGGTACCTGGGAATCGAACTCAGGTCGTCAGGCTTGGCAGCAACTGCCTTTATTCCCCGAGTCATCTCATCAGGCCGGCTTTGACTTTTGTGTCAGGCCTGGTCTGAAATCCAAGCCTCCATATATAGTACTTGACTTTGGGCAGGCCACGGACTGCACAAAACTTCAGGATCACTGTCTGTGAGAAGGCAGCCCACACTGACTCCATCTTAGAGACACCATAAGGAGGAGATGAAGCTCTGCTAGGGGACGCCTGGCCCGCAGTGGGTCGTCTACAACAATTCATTTTCTTTCTGCTCTTACTTTTCCTTGACCTGTTCACACACAAGCTCACTTTGGAACTTTGTAGCAACAGTTGAGAGGTTCAAAAATAAGCTTGAATTAAAATTAAGGTAGGGTCAGCGCTGAGGTCCTTGGAAGGCACCTCTGTGCAAATAGCAGAAGTGAAACGGGGGGAAAAAAGCGCAATTTCATTTCTAGGGTCAGAAGCAAAGAACCCATATTGTGGGCCAGCCATGGTTGAGGGGGCAGGCATGGCAAGAGGGAGATTTGGTATTTTTCTTTGTTGTTGTTTTTGTTCTGTGATGATGTCGGGGCGGGGTGGGGGGGGGGGGGGGGGGGGGACTCTCCAGGGACATTATGCGTCACAGAGCAGGGAAGTGAATGAAGGCAGGTGGTGAAGGCAGGCAAGAGAATGTCACCCTGTCAGTGATGTCATAGGGCAGAACTGGGGGAGAGAGAGAGAGAACAGAGGTCAAGGCATGGAAAAAAAGTCAGGTGACTGTCATGCCCTTCTTACCTCCTGCTCCAGGGACACAAATGGGTGAGTTCCTTAATTCGTTTTTCAATGAGTCTATGAGGAAAAAGGTCAACCTCAAGGACTGTGTTACTCTCGAAAGGGCAGGGCTGCAGAGACTCGCGTGTGTATGGGGACGCAGAGAAACACAGAAACAGAAGCCAAGGGTTGCCACGCTCGACCACAGGCCACGGATTGGTGACAACCTATTGCTGCTGTTGACAGAAAGAGTCCTTTGTGCCTTCTCCTACTGTCATTTTTTTTGCCCTATGCTTTGGAGGCTCAGCATGACAAGGGAATTTTCCCAAGGCTTTCTACAGCAGAGGGTCCAATTGGTTGTTTCTTTTGTGCAGAGCTGGCACCATCCAATGAGGTGGGCTCAGAATTGGAGGCCTGAAGAACCCAGGTCTCCTTGGCTTTTTTTTTTTTTTAACCCTATCTCTGATTCCTGCAACTGTTATCTGTCTGTCTGTCTGTCTGTCTGTCTGTCTATCTATCTATCTAATGGGCACAATAACCTAATCAGTCAAATTTTCTCTTCCTTTTTTTGTTTCTTTGCTTTGTTTTCCAAGCCAAGGTTTCTCTGTGTAGCCTTGGCTGTCCTAGACTTGCTTTGTAGAGCAGGCTGGCCTCCAGCTCACAGAGATCCACCTGCCTCCCAAGTCTTGGGATTACAGGCGTGGACCACCACTACCTGGTTCTCAAATTTTCTTTTAAAGACACTCAATTCATCAATACTATGCCATGCTCAGCCTCTCTGTATTGGTGAAGGTGACTTTGTGTAGAATGTAACCAAGGAGGAATTTGGCCAGAGGAATCATGCCCTCCCCAGGCCAGCATGTAGAAGCAGTATGTACTCTCAGGGTCTGCCAGTAAGAACAGGAGCAGGTACAACTGTTCTGAAGAGCGAGTTAGATTTTTGTGTTGCTTGGCTCGAGTTCTTTTCCTTTCTCCTAAGGAGTTAGTGAATGGTTTTTCATAAAGACATTGATATTATCACACAGCAATGATTTTTTAAAAATGAGACTCCCCCCAAATTGGGGCAATGTTAATGTGCACTTAGATAAATAAATTATGTTTTCTGCACTTCATAGAATACCATGGAGCTAGAGCCAGGTGTGGTGGCGCACGCCTTTAATTCCAGCCCTTGGGAGGCAGAGGCAGGTGCATCTCTGTGAGTTCGAGGCCAGCCTGGTCTACAAAGTGAGTCCAGGACAGCCACAGCTAACACAGAGAGACGTTGTCTTGAAAATCAAAAACAAAAACAAAAACAAAACCCCAAGAAACAAAAGAATACCATAGAGCTATTACAATTGATGTGGAAGAGTCCTTGGGTTGTTTGTTTCTTTGAAACAGGGTTTCCCTGTGTAGCCTTGGCTGTCCTGGAACTCAGAGATCCGACTACCTCTACCTCCCCAGCGCTGGGATTAAAGTTGTGCACCACCACTACCTGGCTGGTGGAAGAGTATTTGTTAATCAAATGAGAACGGCCAAACGGCCACAAAATAGACAGTGTATAGGCTGGAGAGATGGATGCCTTGGTGGCCAAGAGTGATTGCTGCTCTTGACAGGAGCCTGAGTCTGGTTCCGAGCACCCACGATGGGTGCTTCACAACTGCCTGTCACTGCAGCTCTGGCAGGGTCCCATGCCCACTTCTGGCTTCTGAAGGTAACTATATATATACACAGCTCCGCCGCCTCAAATAAAAATAAATATAAAAAATAAAAAAAAAGATTATTTAAAAAAAAAAGATAGCAGAGCACAGGCCCAGCCAATTTCAGCCAGAAGTGTGGGCAGACCCATGGGAAGGTGTCTTGAAGGAAGGATGCATGACTGTTTTAACCTTTTATCTCTAGATGGTAGGATCTTGGGGGGGGGGTTGAGTTTTTTATTTTTTAATTTTTTTTCTTGCTTTTCTGAATTTCCTCAGTTTCCTACAATGAGCATTTAGAATGCAGAAAGCCGTTGTAAGCACTTTGAGCTGAACTCTTTGGTCCTTAAATTTTGAAAACGTGTAGGAAGGACCCAAGTGACACATGGTGGGGAGGCATGGAACTGGGCGAGATGTTGCAAGGGAAAAAGGCTTTGGGTGCAATCTGGCTCATGTAAGAATCTCGTTCACAGCATCTGCAGCGATTTCAAAGCCAGCCAGCCACTGGCCGCATCCCCCCGCCCCCCAATTCCCCCCAACCCCAGACCCTTAAGTACTCTGCTCAGCTGGAGGATTACTGCGAGCTTGAGGCTAACTTTGGCGATACAGTGAGTTCCAAACCAGCTTGTGTTACTGCGTCTCACATTGACATAATATCTACTATTAGAACCTACGCAAATGTCATTCAAATTAAGTAAATTTACATACAAATGTAGTTCCTTAGTCACATTGGTTACTTAGTTGTATTATGGTTAGTGGCTACCTGATTGGATGGAGCAATTAGAGATCAGCTTTCAGGAAGGGAGAGAGACCAGAGAGGCACCTTGCAGGCCCATCTCCTCCTCCTCCTCACCACAGCCCCAAGGCTCATTCCTGCCTATTTTTCCTGCAGAACAGAACCTGCACTGACTGAGTGACTGTGCCTGGACAGCCCCTACTGTTTCCTGTGTCCGTTTCTATCATCTGCCTCCAACAGGAGGATGTTTATTAACTTCAAGGATGCAGCAGACCCAGGCCCCCTCTGTCTGTTCAGTCCTGTCTCGCCACCAGGCAAGCTGTTTACATGGAATCCAAGCACTCTGCCAGGGGGCAGAACACATTTTTCCACAGCTGCTGAGGAAGACGGGGCCAAGTCGAGGCAGAATAACAAAAAGCCACTTCAAAAACACACCAGAAGAAGTCACAGAGCTGAGACAATCACAGGTTTTTAACATCCCCTCCTCCCAAAGCACTGACAACAGAATAAAAACAAGTCACAAGGGAGCCTCTGGGCCCGGCTGGTTTCGAGTCTCCCTCGTGGTTGCTGACTTGAGAACCCCTGGGCCTGTCCCTGCACTTCTGAGAGGAGCTGGGAGTTGAGGTTGTGGGGGCTCAGAAACCTCACCTGAGTTCTGAGAATTATGGGGCCTTGGTGGGGGACAGTCCCTAGGTGCTCAGTGCCTCTGGGAAGATGAGGGGAGAGACTGTGGGAAAGGCAGGGCCAGGCTGGGTGGGCAAAGGTGTGGGGGCTCCTCCTGTCGAGAGAACAGCTACAGTAAGGCAGTGTCTTGCCTCCAGCTTCTGAGGAACCTACTGCCTCAGAAGACAGGGCATCCACAGGTGTAGCCTGTCAGGAGAATCCAAGGGCAGTAACGTCACTCACATCCACAACACTCTTCCTCTGTACCCAGGGTGTCTCCTCTCTTCAACCCCATCTTCCTCTGTAGGCAATAGATGCAAATGCTGAGGAACTTGGAGTTGAGGGCATTGGCTCCCGTCCGTCCCATGCACCGTCGTCACTTGGCTGCTATGAGACCTTAAGTAAGTTAGGTAACACTCTACCTAACTATATCCCCTGCCAAAATGAAGAACAGTACTGCAAGGGGGCTAAGCTCTGTGTTTTTGTTTTGCTTTGTGTTTGAGACAGGATTTCTCTGCGTAGCCTTAACTGTCTTGGAACTTGCTCTGTAGACCACATTGGCCTCAAACTCAGAGCTCAGATCCGCCTGCCTCTGCCTCCTGAGTGCTGGGATCAAAGGCGTGCGCCACCACTATCCCGAAAGCTCTGCTTCTTTCCTTTCCTTCCTTCCTTCCTTCCTTCCTTCCTTCCTTCCTTTCTTTTTTTCCAAGACAGGGTTTCTCTGTTTAGCCTTGGCTGTCCTAGACTCACTTCGCAGACCAGGCTGGCCTCGAACTCACAGTGATCCACCTGCCTCTGCCTCCTGAGTGCTGGGGTTAAAGGCCTGCACCACCATGCCCAGCCAGTCTCAGCTTCTTCTTCTTTAAAGATTTATTTATTTATTATGTACACAGTATTCTGCATGCATGCATGCATGCATGCCTGTATGCCAGAAGAGGGCAGCAGATCTCATTACAGATGGTTGTGAGCCACCATGTGGTTGCCGGGAATTGAACTCAGGATCTTTGGAAGAGCAGGCAGTGCTCTTAACCTCTGACCCATCTCTCCAGGCCCCACTCTCAGCTTCTTGGGTAACGAGATTACAGACATGCAGCACCCTGCCTCTCAAAGTTTAGTGTGTGTAGGAATCACCTGGGATCTTAGAAAGCCCAGCTAGACTGGTGTAGCTGTCTGACATCTGTGCTTCCACTAGACCCACAGGTGATGCCCATGGACCACACCTGGAGTCACAGCTGTCCATGTTTATGTTCTTGTCACTGGAACTGAACCAGGAAGCTGGATGCTCAGCTCCCTAAACTCAATTCACGTCATTGTGTGTTCCCTCCAATAAGATCAGTTTTGTCTTCCCAGCTCTGTGCTCACAGGTATCTCACCCACCACACAAATTCTCATTAAACGCTGTAGGTGTGAACCAGACAGATAATCCCAAGAACAGAGAAGTAAAGATAAAGCTAGACTGTGTTGCGCCCTTAAGTAGTGATGAGGTCATTTTATTTTATTTTATTTTCCCAGTTTTTTGAGACAGGGTTTCTCTGTGTAGTCTTGGCTGTCCTGGACTCTCTTTCTAGACCAGGCAGGCAGCAGACTCACAGGGATCCACCTGCCTCTGCCTCCTGAGTGCTGGAATTACAGGCGTGCACCACCACTGCCTGGCTAGACCCGGTCTTTGAGAGTGTATCAAGTTGTTGTTATGATGGAGTGCATCTTGTAGGTATGATGTAGGCAATCAGTTTCAACCCTTCCCCTAACCGTCCATGATTCCCCAGCCAGAGAAAGGGCAGTTTCTACCTTTAGCTTCTTGCGCAAGCCTCAGGGCCCTTGCACAGAGTTCAGGACCCAGATCATACTTTCCCCCACTTAGCAGCCTATCAGAAGCCTGTCTCTGCTTCCTGCAGATTGCTCTTCTGACATCACTTCCTCTTCTCTAGGAGTGGGTAGCATATCCAGTCTTACTAGGGGTGTGACCTCAAATAGCGCTGCATGGACCCTTACCTGGGGCTACCAAGATGGCAGCAGACCCTTGTTTAAAATGGCTGCCAACTGCCAGCCCAGGATTTTTTTCCTGTGCTGACTTAATCCTCAACCCAGCTTATCTTTCCTCCCGGTACCAGAGCTACAAGATAAAGGTGGAGGTAAGAAAGAAAGGCTGATGTCATCCCTGGACCCCTAGTAGAACCATAAGTCCCTGGAGACAGGGACATTATCTTCTTGCTCCCGTGTCATCAGTACAAAAGACAGAGATGGGCACCGAGGAGACTTGATGATTGGCAACTGTGTGAGAGAAAGTGACTTGAGTGCCTTTCTGCTTCCCTGAATGAATGATAGCAAAGGTAGCTTGCTCACATGGCCCTTGGGTAGGAGATCCGACTGGCACGGGCTGTCCATCCTGCAAAGGCCTAGAGCCCCCTGGGTGTGGGTACCTGGGCAACCTTTCTCTCTTGCCCCTCTACCCTGGCTTGCAGAGCCACTCAGGAAGACGAGGTTTTCCTGCAGAGCGCTGGGTGAGCTGCAGAATGTCACTCAGAGCTCCCCATCGGGCCCCACCAGACCATGGGAGGCCCTGGGAAGATATAAAGTGTGGTCCTCAGCAAGGAGGAGCCCTCCAGAGGGTGGCCATCTATTGTAGCAGAAATTCAACGTTGCGTTTGGGTCACTAACCTTGGGGCCTGGGATGAAAAAAGATGATGGGTTTGACCTATGTTAAATGAAGATTCTCTCTCGTTATTTAACACACACACACACACACACACACACACACACACACACACACACGTATACTCCAAAACAAAAACAAAGACTAGGGACAAATCCATGCTAAGATTCTGAGGTTCTTCAGAACCTCAAGTGACAGCGTGTCACACAGCTGGACACAGTCACAGAGAGGTGCTCACGAATGAACTTGTGTCCTTGGGCAAGGAGGTACAGTGGAGCCTGGTCTGAAGCCTAACTATTGTCTCATGGGTCTTAAAGAAATAGGTCAATGAGTGGTTTTCCCCTGCTTCCGAGAGGACTGTCTGGTGGGAGAAGGTTCTAGAAGAGGCAGAAGTTAGAACAGGCCCTCCCAAGGCCAGCTCTGAATTCAGGGGGATGGGTGCTGCCATTAATACTACTGCTACTGACTCAACCTGATGGTTTTATCTGCTAATCTATATATATTGATTTGTCAGAAAATGCTGTCCACCCCAAGGGTCAAGGCCTGGGATGGTAGGGTGCCTGCACCCACTGGAGCTATTATTACTCCCTTGTTCAATGCAAAGGCTGCTTCTCTCGCTTGGGATTAGGTGGTTTTTGTATTAGGGCTTGACCTTACAGTCTCCTGCATGCTAGGAAGATGCTCTACCACTCAGCTACATCCCCAGCCCTGTTTTGTTTCTTCTTTGAGATGAGGGTTTTGCTGTGCCCTAGGCTGGCCCTGAACTTACCTTGTAGCCCAGCCTGGCCTTAAACTGGTGCCCTTATAGTCTCAGCCCCCTCAAGGCTGGGATTACAGGCATATATCATTGCACTTAGAAATTAGGTATAAACTGACAGTGGCCCCAGATGATGTTCAGCAACACGTTCTCCTGTAACTATTTCTAGCCGTGGAAGTTGAGACCACAAGGTACCTGTAACATGATTAAAACCTCATAGAAAATTAGTGGTAGGATCGAGGCTTGGGCTTTCCCCTCAAAGCCCCCCAAGAACCTTAAGTCATAGTATTATGTGCCAGCCTGCCTACCTGAGGTGAGAACTGTTGAGCAGGTTCCTCTTTCTCTCTCTCTCTCTCTCTCTCTCTCTCTCTCTCTCTCTCTCTCTCTCTCTCTCCCCTCCCTCCTCCCTCCTCCCTCCCTCCTTCTCAGCTCTGTTGCTGGTACATTCTGGTGATATTTGAGGAGACAGGGGGAGAAGACCAGATGGCTGAACTCACCTTGTGCCCACCTCATTCTCATCCTCAGCACTCAACAGCATCCCCCCTCCAAACCCAGACCTTTACCTTTCTAGGCCCACTCAGCCGGCTGAGTCCTAGGGCAATGCCTGCCAGCCGGCTGAGTCCTAGGGCAATGCCTGCCAGCCGGCTGAGTCCTAGGGCAATGCCTGCCTGCTTGTCACAATCAGCAGCCCCTTCTTTGCTTACTTGTGGGTGGAGGGTAGGGGGAGATGAGGGGTGGGGGGTGTGTGAGGCACAGTTGGGGATATCAGTTCTAAGTGTGGTCCATGAAAACATAAGCCTGGGCCTACATCTCAGCTCCATTCTTTTCTAGCTGTGTGAGCCCAGACAACTCCTCTGGCCTCAGTTTCCTTACTTGTGAAATTAACCTGATCATCACAATTCCCCCAGATGCTCCCTGTGGAGATGGGGACAAGGCATGCATGTAGTGTGGTGCGATGCTGGGCACTCATATGCTCTAGATGGGGATCACTAAATCTCTGGTACCCCGCCTTCTGTGAGGATGCTTAGCTCACCTGAGAAACAGAGGGAAACAATATGTACGCTTGGAGGACTGTTATGACAACCAGAGCCGAGGTGACATATGAAAATGCTTTGTAAACTGTTAAAGGTCTGAGTGTGAAATGTGGCTGACTCCTAGATAGCACAGTGGTCAGAGGTGGTACCTTCCTGGAACAACACCTTCCCTAAATACACACCTGTCTGCGTGTTACTCTTAAACCGGCACATGTGAGCATGCGTAGGTATATGCACACATGTGCATATATACATGCACACAGGAAAGCTTTCCCACAAAACATGCCCATATTAACATAGGCACACACATGCACACAGACATCACCAACATGAACGCCTGTGTCAGGACACAGTTAAGTGATTTAACCCCAACTAGTGTCCTAGGGAAGTTCTACTGTCCTCGTTCCAACAGACTGTTGCTGAGCCCTCCTGGCTACCTGGGCAAGCACTGGTAGGACAGAAAAATCTGAATGAGACTTGAACTTGGTTTTAAGAAGTTTAGCGGGGAACTAGAGAGATGGCTCAGTGGTTAAGAGCATTGTCTGCTCTTTCAGAGGTCCTGAGTTCAAGTCCCAGCAACTACATGGTGGCTCACAACCATCTATGGTAGGATCTGATGCCCTCTTCTGGCATGCAGGTGTAAATGCAGATAGAGCACTCACATAAAATAAATCCTTAAAAAAAAAAAAAGCTCAGCAAGGAGAAAGGTGAGCGCAAGTTATTCTAAACAGGCAGGTGGCACCAAATCATAGGAATATGAAGCTAGGAAGAGGGGATGTTTGGGCTTGGAGTTCCTCCTGGAAACATTTGAACTGGGCTTTGAAAGACAGGCAGTGTCTTTGCTTGGGCACTATAACAAAACGCCACAGGCTTGGGTTTCAAACAGTAAAGATCTTATAGTTCCACTGGCATAAATTCTGAGGTCACGGTGTTGGTAGTTGTTCACTTGGAAGGCTCTGTCCTTGGCTGTGTGTTCTGTGTGTGTGCTGTGTGTCGTGTCTCTGCTCATGGCTCATGTTATCTGTGACCCCCATTTCCTTCTCTTTTTAAAAGTCTTATATATTTATTTAAATTTTGTATTTGTGTGTATGTGTGTGCCACTTGTTTGGGGGTGCCTACAAAGTCAAGAAGAGGGCATTGGACTCCTTGGGTGGCGGTCATAGGTGGGTGGGAGCCATTTAACATGGATGCTTCATACTGAACTTGGGTCCTTCCTAAGTGTAGTACACACTCTTGACTAGTGACTTCTGCTTTCTCTTCTGTGAGGACACTAGTACACTATGTCAGGACCTTGCACATGAACCTATTTTGCCTTTGTTACTTCCTTAAAGGCTGGGCCTCCCAAGGTAGCCCCATCTAGAGAATTAGGACTTCAACACATAAATGTGAGGAGAAGGGCCACACAGTCTCACCTGTAGTAGTCAGCGTGTTTTCATTTGACATTTGTTTAACGGTGAAGATAGTTACTGTAGAATGTTAAGAGCAGGAACCATGTAGAGATGACCATTTCTGTCCGGTCTCAATATACCTTCACGTAACAAACGCATCTAGAACTTTTTCTCATTGCCATTGTACATTCTTGTACAATGTGATGGGAAGTGTGATTAGCAGTGTATGAGAGGGGAGGCTATAACCCCAAGGGGATAGTTGTCCTGACGTGCTGTCTTAGTTATTTTTCTATTGCTGTGATAAAATGCCATGACCGAGACAACTTTTTTTTTTTTTTTTTTTGAGACAGGGCTTCTCTGTGTAGCCTTGGAAGTTCTAGACTTGCTTTGTAGACCAGGCTGGCCTTAAACTCACAGCAATCCGCCTGCCTCTGCCTCCCCAAGACAACTTATGAAAGAAAGCATTTAATTTGAGACTCGCATTTACAGAGGGTAGTAGAGACTATGACCATCAAGGGAGGAGCATGGTGGCAGGCGGGCAGGATTCGTGCTACAGCAGTAGCTGAAAGCTTACATGTTGAAATAACAACCATAAAGTGTGTGTGTGATGCACACACACACAGTGAGAGAGAGAGAGAGAGAGAGAGAGAGAGAGAGAGAGAGAGAGAGACAGACAGACAGACAGACAGACAGACAGCGAAACAGAGAACAAACTAACTGGGTATAGCATGGGCTTTTGACACTTCAAAGCCCACCCCCAGTGACACACCTCCTCTACAAAGACCATGCCTCCTAATCCTTCCCAAACAGTTCCACCAACTGTGGAGCAAACATTCAAGCATACAGGCCTATGGGGGCCGTTCTCATTCAAACCACCGCACATGCCAGGAAATGGGGAGCAATCAGCTGAGTTCTCAGAATCAAGCAGATCACACTTATAAGTACATAAGTTTGGGGAGGTTGAAAGGAAGCAGACTGTGGAGGCTCCTGGTTCTAAGAAGTCCTGAGATGTCCCGAGAATGAGCTGGCTTCATACTTTATGTCTGACTAATTAGAGTCTCAACTAGATCTTGCAAAGCCACTGACATTCCAAATATGACTCTGGGGATTGAGGCTGGACTTGATGAATGCATCATAGCTTCAACAGCAGTGCTGCCGCCACCACTGTGTGTGTGTGTGTGTGTGTGTGTGCACATGTGTGTGGAGGCCAGAGGTCACATTGGGTGCCAGTCTTCAGGTGCTTTGGTCCACTTTGTTTTCAAGACAGGCTCTCTCATTGAATCTAGAACTCACCCATAAGGCTAGGCTGGTTGAGTAGCAAGCTGCAGAGATCTGTCCATCTCTACCTCCCCAGTGCTAGGATGCCAAGGACATGCCACCATGCCTGGTATTTTTTTTTTTTTAACATGGGTTCTGAGGGATCAAACTCAATTACTTGTGCTTGTTAAGCAAGCACTTTTCCAACCGAGCCATCCCCCACCCTCAGCATGCTGCTGCTGTCACACTAGATGTGACAGTAGTTACTGCTTTTCCATCTTGCACTGCCTCCTCACTCTCCACCACTCCTCCTGGGCAGAGGTGAAATCTTTGGTAAACTCAGTGAGAGAGATGGGACTGCAATGGTTAACACAGGTTGTCAGTATCACAAGATCTAGAAACGGGGGTTGAGATAAGCCCCTGGGTACTTCTAGATTAGGTTAATGGATGGGGGGGGTCTACTAGAAATGTGTGGTACCACCCCATGGGCTGGGGAGCTTGTCTGGATAAAAGGGTGGATGCAGGCTGAGACTAGGCAGCCATTCCAGACTTCAGATGCAGATGTAACTGACCAAGCCCCTGCTGCTACCGTAAGCGGAAAGAAATCCTTGCTTCCTTAAGTGGCATTTGTTGGGTGTTTTTTATTATTACAGCAACCAGAAAGTAACAGGGACTTTATGAGTGAGGGCTTTTCTTGTGAGGGCTTGGAAAGATCCCACAGGGCAGCTCAAGCGGAGCCAGGAGAGCTTTTTAGGGCGTGAAGAATTAGGTGAGGGGGCGGGCACGCATGGTGATGTTCACTCTTCACCCGCTGTGGGTGATGCATAGAGCCGTTGGGTCGGAAAAATGTGCTTAACTTGTTCCACAGTGGAGCCTTCCAGGTTGTGCTCATAAATCTGGGGGGCGGGCGGCAAGGGGGTTGATCAGGCTTCTTGTGCCCCGTTGTGCGGAATAGGAGATGCTCGTCACTTGCGATATGAGAGAAAAGGAGGTGCATGGTGGCCAGATGGTTCAGGGGAAAAGACACTGGTCCTGGAAGCTTGGAGACCTGAGTATGGTCCCTGTGACCCACATGAGCTGGAGAGAGAAAATGGAGTCAACCTCCACACATGCCCCAGTGGCATGTGCATGCCCATACTCTCATACGTGTGTGTGTGCAGGCGCGCACACCATAATAATTAAAAAGTTTAAAAGGAAACATAAAAAAGTCAGCTACAATGTCATTTCTAAATGACCCATTCTCAAGGGAGAGCACGAGTCAGAGTTACAGACACACTGAGGGTTCTATTTTTCTTTTTTTTAAAATTTATTTCTTTATGATTATGTATATGATGTTCTGCCTGCATGTCCACCTACACATGTAGAGAGGACCCCAGATCTCATTATAGATGGTTGTGAACCACCATGTGCTTGCTGGGAATTGAACTCAGGACCTTTGGAAGAACAGTCAGTGCTCCTAACTTCTGAGCCATCTCTCCAGTTTTCAGGGGAACCTGACTACCATTTCAAAAGCTGTAGGAGTCTCGCAACCTTAAACTTTATTTATTTATTTTTGGCCAGCCTTGGTTGTATATGTCCTCTAATCCCAGCACTCAGGAGGCAGGCAGAGGCAAGTAAATCCCTATGAGTTTTAGGCCAGCCTGGTCTACATAGTAAGGTCCAGACCAGCCAGGGCTACATAGTGAGATCCTGCCTCAAACAAACAAACAAACAAACAAAACCAAAAACAGAATAAAACATTTAATTACATCTGTCTGTCTACCATTTACTACCTACCTACTATGTGTGTCTGTGTGTGTCTCTCCGTGTGCATACTTGCCACAGTGTGCTTGTAGAGATCAGAAGGTGACAAGCTTTGGGAGTCAAGTCCTCTCAACTCACCAGATTGGTCTGAGATCTTACATTCAGGGTCTAAGGCTTGGCAGTGAGCACCTTTAGCCAGTGAGCTATCTGGCTGGCCCATCGCAATCCTTTCTGTTGAGCAAACGCATCAAAGAGAGGGGATGGATTTATTTTAACCAAGACTAGCTGGGAACGTTGATGAATATTCACGAGCCTACATATGGCCCAGGTGACCAAGATATATATGCTTTTGGGCTTCTTCTTCTTCTTCTTTTTTTTTTTATGTGGAGTGGCTCTTCTCCCTGAGCTGCAGCCAGGAGGAAAGAGAGAGAGGCCACCTTCTGTAGCCCCCTTCTGAGATGCTTCAGTTGATGATAGCTTGGGGTTGCGGAGGTGATTTCATCAGCTGCCATTATAGGGAAAAATAGCAGGCCTGCCAGGTTCAGTTTACTGGCAGAAGCGAAAGAGGAGGAAGAAGAGGTGACTTATTAACCGTGCAACAAGGGCCTCGTAGTGAGTTTTGTTTGGCAATGCTCTCCTTTGAATTGCTGGAGATTGCAGGACTGTGAGGCCTCCTTCTGGCAGGGGCCTTTTACAGGCTCCCTACCCTCACGTGGTGGGTATCAAGAGGGTTATGTAAATGACTGCCATTTTCAGAAGCCACCAGCCAGCCCCCACCCCCAGCTTTGGTGAGGATATTGGGAAAGTTAACTCAGGAAGAATGCGATTCAAGCCATGCAAGTCCAATTAAGATCCCTTGCTATACATAATTTGCCGCACTGTGATTTTAAGTCGGCAGTTTCTCTAGCATTTTATACCAGTTGTTTCCCCTCACAGGGTATGCTGCCTGCTCACCTCTGTAGGAGGCACCTTCGGCCAGGTGTCCCTAAGGCTGGCACATGCCCCCTCATTCTATGTGAGTACTTTGGGGGCCTTTCTTCCCTACCCTCCATGTCTGCTGATAATCATGTTGCCCAGGAAAGTGGCACCCACATCCCAGAAGTCCCTCAGCCTGGCTGGCAGCTCCCCACACTCAAATTGGTCCTTGCAAGAGAAGGTTTATGAGCGCCAAATCACACTAAGCGGAAAACCAGAGTGCCAGAGTGACAAGTGACACGTATGAGGAGGAAACAGGATGATGACAGGCCCAGTGCTGGTGAGGTGCCCAGAGTGAAGGTGACTGTCAGGACACCCTTGCAGCTTTTAGTAATGAAATCTTCTGCTCCCATCAAATACTTAAATTAAGAGGTCAGTTCCACTCCATGGCCAAAACTTAACTGTCAAATGATGGAGAGTGAGACCTGAGTGAGAGGCAAAGTGTGGTGGTTTAAATGACAATGGTCCCCATAGGCTCGTAGATTTGAATACTTGTACATCAGGGAGTGGCACTATTTGAAAGGATTAGGAGGTGTGGCCTTGTTGGAGGAAGTGTGCTACTGGGGGTGGGCTTTGTGGTTTCCGCAAGCTTATTGTAAGCCCAGTCTCTCTCTCTCTCTCTCTCTCTCTCTCTCTCTCTCTCTCTCTCTCTCTCTCTCTCTCTCTCCTCCCTCTCCCTCTCTCTCTCCCTTCCTGCTGTCTGTGGATCCAGATGTAGAACCCTCAGTACTTCTGCAGCACCACATCGGCCTGTGTGCTGCCATGCTTCCCACCATGATGATAATGGACTAAACCTTTGAAACTGTAAGCCAGCTCCAGATAGATGCTTTCCTTTGTCTGAGTTGCCATGGTTATGCTAGCCAAGACACAAAGGTACAATGTCCTCCAAGTTTGTCATGGGCAGCTGGAATCAAACCCCTTTACTCTTCTAGTTCTGTTTCAGGGCATACCCATCTTTCACTGTTTTTCTTTTTATGGTACTGGGGTCAGAACTCAGGGTCTTGCACAAAGCACTCTGACACTAAACTGCTTCCTCCATTCCCTTATTATTGAAGAACACTGGTTCTTGAAAGAGAACTAAATTTTGGAGGCAGGTGGCCCAGGCTATAACCACTTGGTATCTACACTTATATTGATTGATCCATTGATCCATCCATCCATCCACCCATCCATCCATCCATCCATCCATCCATCCATCCATCCATCCACCTATCCATCCATCCATCCATTTATCCATCTACTTATTATTCATCCATCCATCCATCTATGATCAACCCATCCATCCATCCACCACCCACTCACCCATCCACTCTTCCACTGGACAGTTTCCCAGATTTTGTACTTTAATATATAATGTATATTCATCGCTGGGGGCAAGAATTGAGATTGATAAAAAAAAATTTCCCCATCCCTGCCATCAGTCAGGTTATGAGGACATGTTTTGGTCAGGGCCACATCTTTGGGTAGAAGACACAAATAGGGAACATCTCTCTGTAGTTGGAAGTAGAAGTTTGACAAAGTGTTTGGTTGCATCTCAACATCAGGGTAGCTATTCATCCATTTGTGGTTGTTCGTATCCAGACAGATGATCAGCAGGTGATGAGGCCCAGTGTCTCTCAAAGGCGATCCAGGGCCACTTTTCAGCCACAGCTCTGCACTCATGACCTTCACACTTCCCAGCACCTTGGAACATGGGGAATGGGTACTGAAGTAAATACACAGCATGACTGTTTGCTATGGTTCTTAGTCGATGGGGAGCTTTTCCCTCAGCTTGATGATGTCATCAGTGCCAATGATACTGGAGTTACAGGAGACCCCTATGTTTTGTTTTGTTTTGTTTTTTCCTACTGGTTTCTTAGTCTGGTTTCCCTGGAACTGTGTTCCAAGGAAAGCAGGGTGGGGGCTATTCCTGAGTTCTTCGTACAGTTGAAATGCTAGCACAGCTATACTGAGAACCAGGGGATGGTTGGTCCAGTTGGTTAGCATAATGTTGGGGCTGGTGTCTTCGGAAGGGCTGCTGGAATAGGCTGCCACTCTCCCTCCCTAGGCAGCATCGTCACAAGGCTGTATGGTGGAATGTTAGACTGGCAGGGCTTTGATTTTCTTCTAACGGCACAATTTTTTTTTTCTGATCCAGATTTTTTTTTTTTTTTTTTTTTTTTTTAAGACAAGGTTTAACTGTGTGTAGCCTGGAACTCTGTAGACCATACTGGCTTCAAGCTCATAGAGAATCTGCCTGCCTCTGCCTCGTGAGTGCTGAGATAAAGGTGTGCACCACCAGTGCCCGGTGATCCAATGATTGCTAATGGCCTCAGTCTAGGACCATCAGAACCCTGGTATGTGGAGGCGGAGTCACAAAATACCAGCGAAAATGCAACTGTACACGTCTTGTTTTGATTCTGTTACATCAGCTGCTAATTTGTAGGATTTCCCCCTTCCTGGACCCAAGAAAGAGAAGGAGAAGTGAAAGCAAGAGGGGAGAGTTCTCTTACAGTACCTCTTGCCTTGCAGACAACAACCAAAACCCCCTTTGGGTTTGAGGGCTGCTCAGGACTTTTCTGTAGCCTGCTCCCATCCACAGCCTTTCTCATTTGGACCTTAGAGCTCCCCCAGGTGGGAGGTAGACGTCTGATCTGTTCAGCCTGCATGTGTGCCTGCATGCCTGAAGAGGGCATCAGATCTCATTGTAGACGGTTATCAGCCACCATGTGGTTGCTGGGAATTGAACTCAGGACCTTTGGAAGAGCAGCCAGAAGCGCTCCTAATCTCTGAGCCATCTCTCCAGCCTACAAATTTTATGTTGTTGTTTTTTAACTTACAATTTCCCCAGACAGGAATATTCCTAGGGCTACAAGAGAGGGTTCAGGAAGGATGGAATGGTGTTGTCATTCCGGGGAGATGCTGAGGTTTCTGAGATCCCTCCTGGCTGGACAGATTGTCCATATCTGGGACAGAAAGATCTGTCAGGACACAGGGGCCTGAGTCAGTCCAGAAGAGATTCTGGGTGGATAGAGAAGCTGGGTTTCCTGAGCCCAGAGGCACCACCATCTGCTCTTTCTTCCTAGCCATGAGACTCTGTTGGGATATTTCAGACCCCAAGAGCAGTGGTATGTCTGCCACCAAGGTAGGGGGCATTGTTCCTCAGGCCCAGCGAACACGCTTCTAGCCTTTTTGTTGTCTGCATTTTTATTTTATTTTATTTTATTTTATTTTATTATTTTTTGAGACAAAGTTCTCAAGTCCAGAAAGCTGAGGTGACCTTGAACTCCAGACCCTCCTGCCTCTACTTTCGAAGAGCAGGACTCACGAGCATGTGCCACTCCACCTGTTTCTAGCTGTTGCTTTACCAGTCATCACTGGCATGTGCGTCAGGCTAGTGAGGTAGAAAAAAAAATGGAGGCAGCCAAGATGGGGACAGCTTTTGTTCAAAGACTTCAGGATTCTGGTGCAGACAGGGACACAGACTCAACACAAGGGCTTCCCAGAGGGGTTGGGAGAGTGCTAGGCAGGACCAAGGTGTCTGCAGGACCAAGGTGGTCACAGAGTTGCACACTGGATCACTGAGGCCAAGTCTCAACGTAGCCTCTCCCAGTCCAGGACTCTTTGCTTTGCACTGGAAATGAGTGATTCAGGATTAAAACAATGTGGGAGTCTGGGGGCGGTCCTGGGGGAGGGAGGGAGGGATCAGTGACATGAGTGGGTTTTTATACGTTCCAGTGTCACTGTTTGGGAAAGACTGTGGTGTGGCCTAGCTGTATTGCGACTAAGGGCCTCTGACATGGATTGTAGATAGGGACTGGCTGGGAAGGAGACATCTTGGTGGCTTTTTCTTGCTTCCTGCGGCCTCAGGCTTGGTTGGGGTTTGGAGACTTAGGGCTGGAGGAGGAGCTGGAGGTCCAGGTGGCTAAGGAGAGAAGGATGCAGGATGCTCTGCTGGACAGAGATCAAATGCAGGGCCTGTTGACGCTTATTTGTTAAACTCTATTTTATTTGGGGTATTGAAGCTTCTACCTCCTTTCCTCCAACCCCTTAACCCTGCATATGAGAAAGAATGTTAGTGGGGAGAGGGGGCACAGACAGCTTTACTTCTTCCAGCTGTTTAGAGTCAGTTGGGTTCTTTTGGGGCAATACCAATCTCTGTCAACAGCAAATGCAGCAAGCAGCCTCCTCAGAGGCGCTGTGTTGAAATGTTTCTCTTCATCTATCTCCAAGCCGTCCTTCTACGGTCTCTCCAAACTGCTACACGCCACATGATGCCCCTGCATGCCACACTCTCTCTAGACTTTTCTATTTCTCTTCCTCAGAGTCCCAGGCCACACCCCTCTCCGTGCCACACAAGGCAGGACCAGGCAGGCCATTAGCAGCTGGCAAAGATCACGCCCTCCGCAAGGGGCAGTTATCAGCTGTGGGCATACCAAAGCCCAAACTAAACATCCCACGCTCTGGATTAAAACAAAAACATGTTTATGTAACATGACTGAGTTTACAAGGAAACCAACCCTTCCACTACAGGTGCCATTTGGCATTCATTCAGGACTAAGAAGAGCTACAGGGGTATGGTGCTTGGGGTCCCTCTGTAAAACAGGCCCCCGGACCTACCAGGCAGGAATCAGAGCACCCCATTTCCCTTTCCTTCCCAGCTCAGGCTTCTCCCAGCACCTTCTCTCCTGTCAAGGCCCAGTTCTAAGAACTCTGCTCTCCCTACCCCCACCCCCTAAACCTCCAGGCCTTTTCGCTTAGGAATGCTTATTCTCCTAATACCTGCCCAGGCTCACAGGACCACACATGCACTAGCCACCCAGGGTTTTTCATTCATTTCTTCAGTCTTTAAGATGCTACTTCCTGAGGGCTGGGCCCAGGACTCCTCCTGAGGCCCTGAGTTTACTCCTTTCTTTGGCTCTGGGATGCTGTCAGCAAGTCCCGAGTGCGTAGAATGGAAGGCAAAAGATCCATCTCTGAAGCTTGAATGACAGACTGTCTGTTCTTTCTGTGCTGGAGAAGAGGAAAGGGGCCAGGTAAGAGGTGGGAGGGAGGCCGGGCGGTGGTGGCGCATGCCTTTAATCTCAGCACTCGGAGGCAGAGGCGGGCGGATGGCTGTGAGTTTGAGGCCAGCCTGGTCTACAAAGCGAGTTCAGAACAGCCAAGGCTAACACAGAGAAACCCTGTCTCGGAAAAACAGGGGGAGGAAAAAAAAAAAAAAAAAAAAAAAAAGGTGGGAGGGAGCTGTCACGAGAAACTCCTTCCCAAGGCTCTGGAGAGCCTGTTAGAAATGTCCCTGCCTTAAATGCAGGATATTTACTTGTCTTTTATGGGTTATCAGTACCTGGGGGTTTCATCTTTAGAACTGGGATCAAACTACACACTACCACCACCACCACATACCCCCCACCCCCATGCCACCACCCCGCCCCCTCTACACTCTGGCTCTGGGCTGACTCTTTAAAAAAAAAAATTTTTTTTTCCGGACATGGTTTTTCTGTGTAGCCTTGGTTGTACCAGACTCACTTTTGTAGACCAGCCTGGCCTTGAACTCACAGCCAGGCGTTATGTGTGCAGGCAGGCTCGCTGGACACATAAAGAGTGGCCATGTCCATCCAAGCGGAGATCTTCACCCAATCATAAACAAGGGTGGCGTTTCTCACCGCACTCAGATGGGACCCAGGTAACTATGGGAGAGGCCACCAGGACAGGTTCTCAACTGCTCAGGGACCCGGGGTAGACCCAATGCCGACCAGGGCCAGCTCTATACCACAGCGTCACCAATCCCTGTATGGCACTTCACACAAGGTTTAAGAGCATTTGTTTGTTTTGTTTTGTTTTGTTTTTTGGTTTTTTGAGACAAGGTTTCTCTGTGTAGCCTTGGCCATCCTGGATTCACTTTGTAGACCAGGCTGGCCTCGAACTCACAGCGATCCGCCTGCCTCTGCCTCCCGAGTGCTGGGATTAAAGGCGTGCGCCACCACGCCCGGTTTAAGAGCATTTGTATAAGGCGCGGTGACCCACTTGAGTCCTCTGCAGTCTCAGGCTAGGTGGAGCTCGGATTTTTGTCGGAGCTCCCTGAAGCCAGTTCTTGCCAAGGTCCTGTAGAGGGCGCTGGAGGCCAAGCAGAGGAGACGTTGCCAATCTGCCCAGATTGACGTTCCTAGGCGACTATAAACCGGTTCTTTATTGGTTCTCTCCTTGTCAGAGAAAAAGACGCAGTCCTGATGCTTGTAAGCCTTTCCTCGTGCCATTCTCCTCCTCCTCCTCCTCCTCCTCCTCCTCCTCCTCCTCCTCCTCCTCCTCCTCCTCCTCCTCCTCCTCCTCCTCCTCCTCCTCCTCCTTTTCTTTTTTTTCTCCTTAGAGAAGGTCTCACTCTGTAGCCCACGCTGCCCAGGCTGGCTTCAAACTCATAGCAATCCTGTAGCCTCAGCTTCCAAGTGCTGAAATCACAAGTAGGCGCCACCGGCCAGGCTTGCTTTCCTTTCTTGATCCTAATGAAGCAAATGACCTGGTTTGCTGCAGGCTACCAGGCTTCCAGGTGTGCTCCAACTATCCTGAAGGCAGGGCGTTCCAGTTGCATTGATCTAGAACAACTTAGACCAGTTCAGGGGGGAAAAAAAAAGGTGATATTGTAAGCAAGGGGATCTCCCCACCCCACCCACGTTAACCTTTTTTTGCGTTCTAGTCTGGATTTCTGTCTTTCTAGCAAAAGACAGACTAACAAGAAAAAAAAAAAAAATCAGGCAAACACGGAAAAGTTTTATAGGACAATAGAGCCTTATGAGGAATGAAGACTGTATTGGGGGGGGTGCAGTAAAGAAATTGCCGACCTGATCACTCCATTAAAGGAAAGGTTGTTTGTTGTTATTGTTATTATTATTATTTTTACTATTATTATTATTATTACTAGTTTTTTGAGATAGGGTCTCTGTGTTAGCCTTGGCTGTCCTGGACTCGCTTTGTAGATCAGGCTGGCCTCGAACTCAGCGATCTTCCTGCCGCTGCCTCCCGAGCGCTGGGATTAAAGGCGTGCCCCACCACACCTGGCTAAGTAAAGTTTGTTTATTTATTTATTTATTTATTTATTTTTATTGTGAGTAAGAGAGAGAAAATATCCAGAGGCATCTGGAAGAGTTCAGAGGAGAACGAAAGAGAGCTGTATTGGACATGGCCAGTGCCTGAGAGCAGAGAATGAAGATTAGTGAGACCCAGCAAGAGATTGCAGGGTGGGGGGTGGGGGGGACAGGACAGCCTTGCCATTATGTGGAGAACAAACGGGCATCTGCGAGGAGGGGAGCCTGGGGAGGTGAGGAGAGACCGCGTGTATCCTGGAGGCTTTGAAACAAGGACTCTGAGGGAACCAGGAGGCCAGCACGGGCTTTGATACTCACCGCAGGTATTTGTCAATGGAGAGCCACGCCCCTTCGGCCAGTAGCGGAAAAGCTGTTCCACAAGTCCCACGAGGAATGCTGACTTGTACCTAATGGCCAGCAAACCCTCTATAGCCCAGCTTGAGCCCATTTCTAGATACATGGGATCCCTGAGATCTAAGACCCTAAGAAACAGTTACATCCGAGCATGTGTGTAGAAGGTCAATGGAGTGGGCCAAGACTTCCAGCATCCCACAGGGCAAGGGGATCTGAGGGCAGAAGAAGCAAAGCTGGTGCGGGGTGGGGGGGGGGGGAGGTGGCAGGCCTGTTTAATCCCTCCCCAACGTCTCTCTTTGGGACAAGGATGTTCCTTTACTTCTTGTGCCAAAGGGAGGGCAACCTCTCAGAGCAGTCTCAAGAAGAGGAATTTGGAAAGTCCTTTTCTCAAATTCAAATATTCAGTACTTTGGGGACACCATGTTTATTTTATTTTATTTTATTTATTTATTTATATATTTTTTGAGCACTGACTACTCCACTTGAATTGTGGTGACGTTAACCACTTGGTGAAACTTCCCCACATCTTGCCTGATGCCCAAGGCTCTGCCCAAGCTATGGACACTGTTGGGTTGACTGCGTTACTCTACCTAAGTCAAAGTGGGGTCAAGCTTCCTAAGTTCCTTCTCCACAGGGAAACCTCTCCAACCTGGGTCTGGCAGCCGAAGGCTGGTGCTGTTCTGTGTGGCAGCTAAAGATTAAGTTCTGTCTTGTATGACATTCAAACCCCCACCACTGCCCGCAGGAAGCCACTGAGACCACAGGAGCCTAGGGCAACTGTCTAGGGAGTAGGTAAATCTCTGTCATTTTAAGTGATACCTAGGCCATTTGGTTTCTATAACTTAACCTTCTCAGATCTCTGAGGCTGTTGATGGCTAACTGTAGTTTTATCGGTTTAAGCAGCGGCTGCCTGGGCAATGCATTTCACGTTCAGGCCTTACTTTTCTAGAGTTAGTGGGTCACTTGATAAAAAGGCAACCCACAGGCAAGTTTGCCATACTAGCAGGCTTCGTTATTAAAGGATAAATACATTTCACTTGTAACTTTAAAAAAAAATTTTTTTTATTTAGTATTTTATGTGCACTGATGTGTAGATGTCAGATCCCTTGGAACTGGAGTCACAGACAGTTATGAGCTGCCATGTAGGTGCTGGGAATCGAACTCAGGTCCTTTGGAAGAACAGAGAGTGCTCTTAACCACTGAGCTATCTCTCCAGCCCTCAGCTGTAACTTTTTATTGTTATAATTAAAAAAAAAAAAGGTCCCAGTTGTTTGCTATTACTAATAAGGACTCAGGAGCCACATGCAGGGGTAAGAACCTGCTAGCTCAGGAAGGCAGAGAGGCCTGGAATCTGTGACCTATTCTGCTGGCCAGTCGGGGAAGGTCAAAAGTCTCTGTTTACCCTGTACCAATATACTGTTTGAGTTAACTCAGCGGCAGATAACCTAAGTAGATTCCTGGAGTAATCTCTGTGCTCTTTCTCCTCGACTCTTTGGCAGTAACAGTGGGAATACGACTTTTGGGGAGCCAAAGTTCTCACCATCCTGGGTGTGCGGTCTGGCAATCCAACTCACACCGTTAGGCGTGGCAACAAATTCCGGGAATGCTGTGTTATCTCTTCTTTGTTTTTTTTTTTTTTTGGTTTTTCGAGACAGGGTTTCTCTGTGTAGCCTTGGCTGTCCTGAACTCACTTTGTAGACCAGGCTGGCCTCGAACTCACAGTGATCCGCTTGCCTCTGCCTCCCGAGTGCTGGGGCTTTATTTTATTATTATTATTTTTTAGAATATTTATTTATTATGTATGCAGTGCTCTGCCTGCATGCCAGAAGAGGGCACCAGATCACATTACAGATGGTTGTGAGCCACCGTATGGTTGCTGGGAATTGAACTCAGGACCTCTGGAAGAGCAGTCAGTGCTCTTAACCTTTGAGCCATCTCTCCAGCCCCTAGTTGCTTTATTTTTAATTATTTATTTTTTAAGAGAGAGGGTCTCAACGAGGTATGGTGGCACACATCTTTAATCCCAGCTCTTGGGAGGCAGAGGCAGGCTGATCTCTGAGTTCGAGGCCAGTCTGGTCTACAGAATGAGCCCAAAACAGCCAGTGAAACTCTGTCTTGAAAAACCAAAAACCAAGCCGGGCGTGGTGGCGCACGCCTTTAATCCCAGCACTCGGGAGGCAGAGGCAGGCGGATCGCTGTGAGTTCGAGGCCAGCCTGGTCTACAAAGTGAGTCCAGGATGGCCAATGATACACAGAGAAACCCTGTCTCGAAAAACCAAAAAAAAAAAAAAAAAAAAAAAAGAAAGAAAAACCAAAAACCAAAACAACAGCAGCAACTCCCCCTACCCTCAAATTTGGTACCACAGTCATTTTTCCTTCTTGTAAACACAAGAAAACTCAAAACTGAACTTCAACTAGAAACCACCACACTGAAATCTGTGTCCTTGACCTTAGCTCTTCACTGCTCATCCTTATAGCCAGTGATGGATTGGATTTTTGTCAGTCCTAGTCTGAAAATCTTTTAAAAACTAGTTCCTGGGTGCTGGCTGCAGCTGGTTTGGGTGTCTTGGGACACTAGGGAGCGAAAGGCCACTCTCGGTGCCATCGCCTGCTACCGCAGCAGACGGTGTCTTGGGGAGGAGGCTTGAGAAGAAGCCCCACGTGTTAGAGGATGGCTGGCTCTTGGCAAAGACCAGCACAGCCAGGCGTGAGCATGCAGTTCTCAGCTGGAGGGCCTGCTTGGCCCCAGGAGAAAGACGTCACGGGGAACGATTCTAGTCTGGGCTCTGAACTCTTGTATTTGAGATGAGTCACTCACCTTTTTTTTTTTTTTTTTGAGACAGAGTTTTTCTGTGTAGCCTTGGCTGTCCTAGACTCGATTTGTAGACCAGGCTGGCCTCAAACTCACAACGATCCACCTGCCTCTGCCTCCGGAGCGCTGGGATTAAAGGCGAGCGCCACCACGCCCGGCCCAGAGTCGCTCACCTCTTTGGGTATTGATTTCTCCTTTGTTAAAACCGTGAAATCCATGCGCTGGATCCCTTGGCTCCATCCTGGCCATCTTGGCTGCAGTAGTTGTGGGTGGGTCCCAGGCATCTTTGTCTAGAGACATGCTGACAGACATCCAGTGTGGGAAACCGCCCCTGGTATTTAATGGAGGGCTTTGAGGTGGGGCTGAAAGCTAATGTCTCAAGAGATAAAGTGGGGGAGAGGTGGATGAAGAAGGTCTGCCCACAGCACACACTGACAGGAAAAAGTAGGCAAGTTTTGTTTTTCATGTTCTTGAGACAGAGTCTTGCGACGGAGGGCAGATCCGCATGCCTCATCCTCCCAAGTGACAGGATTATAGGCATGTGGTACCCCAGGAATGCAGTCACAGGCAGCCAAGATAAGGATAAGCAGAAAGCCCACATAGAAGCCATGAAGGTGGTTCTCTGTGATGCCTATCTTGAATTATCCCAGGCTTTCTCTCTGAGCTGTTGGCCTGTGTGTGTATGCTCTCATTTTGGCAGTACAGACAGCCCTGGAGGGCAGGGATGGTGGTTGAAAAGGGAGCAGTTTTTATCTGTGTTTCTCCCAGTGTAAGAAGTAGCTGGTCCCTGGGTGGATTTGTTTGCCTGGAATCTTTTGAATTATTGACTCACATCTCATGTCACTTAGCACCTTGTATATAGCCCGAGGTCATTTTTCTCTTTCTCCAGGAATCATGGGAATTTATTTTCCGACTCAGGCCGAAGATTACAAACATAGATTGCCTTGGGAAAGCGATTCATTTTATTATTCACTTTAGGATTTAGACACTGAGTCAAAAGGGCTGGGGAGATCCCCAGAGCCTTGATGAAAAGCTGGGCGTGGTCTCATGTGGTGGAGGGGCACAGAGACAGGGGCATTACTGGAACTTCCTGGCTGCCAGTCAAGCCTCAGGCTAACTGAGAGGCCCATTTCTCTAAGAAACAAGGCAGAGAGCGAGACAATGGGGCACCTGCCATCCTTCTCTTGCTTCCTCCTTCCCATGTGTACTTACATCAAACACACACTCATACACACACACAACACACATACACACACACTCATACACACACACAACACACATACACACACACTCATACACACACACAACACACATACACACACACTCATGCACATATACAACACACAAACACACACACTCATGCACACACACAACACACATACACACACACTCATGCACACATACATACATACACACACATACACACATACACACACACTCATACACACTCATATACACACACACTCATACACACACACTTATAAACACACACACACTCATGCACACATACATACACACACATACACACATACACACACACACTCATACACACACTCATACACACTCATATACACACAACACACATACACACACTCATACACACACACAACACACATACACACACACTCATACACACACACAACACACATACACACACACTCATGCACACATACATACATACACACATACACACATACATACACACACACTCATACACACTCATATACACACACACACTCATACCTCATACTCACACATATATACACACACACATGCATACATATACACACGCATACACACACACATACATACACATAAAGTAAGTCTTTTTTTTTTTTAAGCCAAAACAGCCAGAAATTGCATTAAAAGCACTTGCGCATACAGTAAGCACTCGTATTGGCTCTTATTATTATTGGGTGACTATGGCAGTAGCTTCCTCTTATTGACAGGATATCAGTAAGAATTCTCATTGTGTAACCGGGACATGCCGCGTGTTGACAACATGGGTAAAACCCAGGAATGGAAACTTTAAACTACGCTTTATTCAGAGAGGCAGACACGCAAGGAGACAATGGATCACTCTGCTAAGGGTCCGTCATCGCTCTTAACTACAGCAGCAGATCATGTGGGGAGAACACAGGCCATGAGTCACCCAGCGCTCAGGCGTGGCCTTGTGGTCAGGTGATCAGCCACATTTTTTTTTTTTGAGACTTGTGATGTCCATGCCTCCCTCCTTATTGTCACTTTGCGCTCTCTTCTCTTCTTCTCTGCATGCTCGATACTATGAGTCTAGTCAGTACCTGCCAGTACCACCCTTGTGCTTCTCCAGGGGCGTTTGGTCTGGGAAGAGATTAAGTTAGAGCAAACCCCACTAATAGTGTGTGTGAGCTGAGCTGGGGACGACATGTCTGAGCTTCCTTTTTATGATACAGAGCACGCGTATACCATATAATACCGACTATGGGAGTGCCCCTGCTAGTTGCTGTGACAGGAGCAACCTAAGGAAGGCAGGGTTTACTAAGGCTCACAGTGAGGGTGTGGTCGGGGAGCACAAGGAAAGAGGGGTGTGAAACAGCTAGTTGTACTGCACCCACAGTCAGGAAGCAGTGAGTGATGAAAAACGGGTGCTCAGCTAAGCCTTCTCCTTTTTTTTTTTGACTCAGGGTTTCTCTGTGTAGCCTTGGCTGTCCTGGACTCGATTTGTAGGCTGGCCTTGAATTCACAATGATCCGCCTGCTTCTGCCTCCTGAGTGCTGGGATTAAAGGCATGCGTCACAACATCTGGCTGCTGCTGCTGCTGCTGCTTGTTCTTCTTCTTCTTCTTCTTCTTCTTCTTCTTCTTCTTCTTCTTCTTCTTCTTCTTCTTCTTCTTCTTCTTCTTCTTCTTCTTCTTCTTCTTCTTCTTCTTCTTTAAAGATTTATTTATTATTAAGTATACAGTATTCTGCCTGCATGTACACCTGCACACCAGAAGAGGGCATCAGATGACATTATACATGATTGTGAGCCGCCATGTGGTTGCTGGGAACTGAACTCAGGACCTTTGGAAGAGCAGCTGGTGCTTTTAACCTCTGAGCCATCTCTCCAGCCCACCTTCTCATTTTTATTCAGCTTAGGATCCCAGCCTGTGGAGTGGTGCCACCAGTATTTAGAGTGGGTCTTCCCACATACTTACCTTCACCCAGAAACTACCTTGTGGACACGCTCAGAGATTGGTTTCCATGGTAATCCTAAATGCCATCAAGCTGACAGCGATTAGTCCCCAGGAACAGTTTTGTGTTGAGATGGGGGTTCATGTAGCCAAGGATGATCTCGAACTTCTGATCTTCCCACTTGTACCTCCCAAGTACTGGGATTTCAGGTGTGTGCCACCAGACCCAATTTTATGCAGTGCTGGGAACTGAAATTAGGACTAATTGAATGCCACACAAATATTCTACCAACTGGGCTACCTTCCCTAGTCCCCTAGGAACAATTTCTTTTTTTTTTTCTTTTTTTGGTTTTTCAAGACAAGGTTTCTCTGTGTAGCCTTGGCTGTCCTGGACTTGGTCTGTACACCAGGCTGGCTTCAAACTCACAGTGATCCCCCTGCCTCTGCCTCCCGAGTGCTGGGATTAAAGGCGTACGTGTGCTACCGCCGCCCGGTTCCAAGGAACAATTTCTAAGCAAACAACATTCCTGCAATCCTAGCAACTTTAAAATAGTATATGTGTTAGCATAAGCCCAATTCCTAAAATATTTGTGTTTAAGACTTTTTTTTTTTTAAACAAAAAGCAATAGTTTTATATTTGTGCTGACTGAAAAATTCTCTTTAAAATAAAGAAGTCGAAGAAGTCAATTCCAAGAAGGCTGTTACATAACAACAGTAGAGAGAGGTAGTACCTAGAAATGCCGCTAACTCTCACAGAGGTATGAACATGACCGAGGTTCAAGAATCCTCCTGTGGCTTATTCCAAAACCCTAGCACTTGAGAGGAGCAGGAGGGGGATCAGGAGTGCAAGAGCATCCTCTGCCACATAGGAAGTTCAAGGCCAGCCTGGGGTATGTGGGGGATGTCTCAAAAAACGCACGCACGCACGCAAGCAGGGAAGGAAAGAAAGGGAGGAAGGAAATTTATCTGTATGCTCTTCTTTTTGCTACTTATAAAAATACCTAGCAGGGCATGGTGGTGCACGCCTTTGATCCCAGCACTGGGGAGGCAGAGGCAGAGGCAGAGGCAGAGGCAGAGGCAGAGGCAGAGGCAGAGGCAGGTGGATCTCTGAGTTTTAGGCCAACCTGGTCTACAGAGTGAGTTCCAGAACAGCCAGGGCTACACAGAGAAACCCTATCTCAAAAAAAAAAAAAAGTAAGAAATACTTGTTGCTGGGTGCACACCTTTAATCTTAGCACTCAGGGGGCAGAGGGAGGCGGATTGCTGTGAGTTCGATGCCATCCTGGTCTACAGAGAGGGGAGGGGGGGAGAGAGAGAGAGAGAGAGAGAGAGAGAGAGAGAGAGAGAGAGAGAGAGAGAGAGAGAGAGAGAGAGAGAAGGAGGGAGAGTTCATTCTCTATGATAGGCAGGGGTGCGCGGTGAAATCGTGTCTTGAAAAACAAAACAGAATAAAACAAAACCAAAACCCCAAACCTGTCAATACTTATGGAGGTTGGTTCTTTAATATGGTTACAAAGGTTTTGTGTTGAATGGGACCCCGAGATCATCATATCATGGCCCACTTCATTTTAGATGATGATTCTAAGGTGCCTTGGTTGAGTGCCAAACGCCGAGAGGATACTCTTTCTATAGTAGAGAAAACGGCTTTCAAGGGTCTGGACCTCAGAGGTAGAAGCAGAGTCACATGGCAGGAGAGAGAGAGAGGCCCATGAGCTCAAGGGACACTTGTCCGTTTGTCTTGAAATGGTTCATCTTTTACTTGGAAGGACAATGCATTGGTTCTATGTCAATTCAAGGTGCATTTGTAAGAGGATTTGAAATTATTATTATTATTTTTTAGGAGGTCATAAGCTGTCTTAAGATGTTGGGTTAACAGAACATGATGGCCTTGGGGGCCAATGGACCAAGTGCTTTGTGGGAACGGGAGGTGGTTCCTCTAAGCCTGTCTTTCCTGAGTGTCATACGGCCTCTCTTGCTTTCGAATGACACATCAAAGAGCCAGTATCTACAGATACTATCTGAGTTTTACGTAAAGAGCAAACTGCATTTGGGAATTTCCCCTCCCTGCTCAACATTTTTATTCCTAAGTGAGAACGAAGAGAAGAAAAAAAAAAAAAAACATTATTGGTAATAAGTGAGACCATGTGAACACAAAAGAGGTGGTTGGTTATGTGGCTACTGGGGTGTGTGTTGTTGGGGCTGTAGAGATGGCTCAGTGGTTAAGAGCTCTTGCTGCACTTGCAGAGACCCAAGTTCAGTTCCTAGTACCCACTTAAGGTGGCTCATAGATGCCCATAATTACTTACGGTGGCTCACAGCTGCCCGCAATTCCAGCACCAAGGGATCTGATGTCCTCTTCTGGCCTCTGCTGGTAACTGCACTCCCATGCATATGCCCCCACATAGACGCGAACACATTACACATAATGAAGATAAAAATAAATCTTAAAAATCGGTCAGGATGTTAAATACTGGGAACCTTGGGATTCGCACTTTAATTTGGGTTCCCTTGAACACTAAAACTACAAGAGAATGCAGGTCAGTCTGGCAAACTGCAAATTTCACACTCTAAAGCTATGAGCAAGCATTTACACTTGCAGAGTGAAGTGCAGGAGTGTTAGCAAGCAGGTGGAAAGGTCATTCTGTAGATAAACATGGGGAGGTGGCTCAGCTGGCAGAGTGTTTGTTGTGCAATTACGATGACCTGAGACCGAATCCCTCACATCCCTGTAAAGTGTGTACCCATGATCTTAATGCTCAGGAGGTGGAGATCCCAGGGGCTTGCTGGCCTGTCAGCCTAGCTGAATCAGCGAGCTCAGACTCAGAGAGACCTGTTTCAAAAATAGGTAGAATGGCAGAGGAAGACCATCTGTTGCTAACCTCTGGCTTCCACACGCACATGCGTGTGCACTTGCGTGCACACACACACACACCCACACCCACGTATCCACATGAACAAGTAGACACATGTACACTATGGCACATGCAGACAAAAGCAAATGAACCTATATGAGCAATTAATCTCATATGGTTCAAGATGACAATTAAGACATTTACATCTATAGTTTTAATGATTATTATTATTATTTTTTTCGAGACTGGGTTTCTCTGTGTAGCCCTGACTATCATGGACTCACTCTGTAGACCAGGCTGACCTTGAACTCAGTGATCCACCTGCCTCTGCCTCCCGAGTGCTGGGATTAAAAGTGGGCGCCCACCCTAGTTTTAATGATTATTAATACACTCATATCACTTTGTACTAAACTGCTTTTTTCCTTACCATACTGATGAGAGAAACATCTTCACAGTAAGCCACATTGTGATTCAGCATGGTGTTTTCTAAAAGCACTCTGAGTTCTTTCAAGCTTGTTGCTGCACAGTTTGTTTTCCATTTGAAAGGTGGTAAGCCCTCTGAAGTACAGATAATTAGGAAGTCAGCAGTAGTTTTCCCAGCAAGATTGCTTCGGGTGAAGAGAAACAGGATAAAACCCATACAGGAGGTGGACCCGGGCGGAGGCTCACGAGGATAGTGCTTGCGGGTGGAGGGCAACTTCCTAAAATGAGAATTTAACAAATTAGGATCGCTGCGTCATTGCCTGTTCACATGAAAAACTAAAGCTTCAATTTAGCTGCAGGCGACAGGAGTCTCACACCGTTGGCACCAACTGTCTCCTCTCCAGAACTGCTGTAGAAGTGGGGAGAGTCAAACCAAAGGTCTGGCCTCGGGTTGGCTACCCTCAGTAGCTATCCGTGACCCCAGACTCCCTTTTTGGATAGCCCTTGAATCTAATATTTTCCTATTTGGCCTTTATATCATCACACTGAAATAAGATGGTTCTTTGCTTCTTCCCAATTCTCTGCTTTAAAAAAAAAAAAAAAAAAGTAACTGCTGGGAGTACAGGTGTGGTGCCACTGTGCCTGGTTTCCCAGCACTCAGGGAGACAAAGGCAGGAGGATCTCTGTGAGTTCCAGGTCAGCTTGGTTCACAAAGCAAATATAGGACAGCCAAGGCTGCCTCAAAAAAACCAAAGAACGAAAAAAAACCAAAAAACCCTAATTAGTGGGACATGCCTTTGATCCCGGCACTTGGGAGGCAGAAGCAGATCAATTTGAGTTCAAGGCCAGCTTGGTATGCATACAGCCAGGAGCTAGACAAGCCCTGAGACCCTGTCTCAAAAATCAAAACAGAATATATATAGCCATGGACCACTTAGTAAAAGGGACACACACACACAGTCACTGGGTGATTTTCACCAGGCACGCATCATGAAGAACATGTGTACAAGCCTATCATGCTGTGCGCTGGGGCTACAATGGATTGTTAGAGGGTGACCTGTCAAGTCCATGACTAGAGAGACATAGAAAATAATTTCAGGACTAGGCAGTACGAAGCAGAGTTGGGGTCTATTAAAGATAGCTTTACAGAAGATTTGAGTGTGTTGCCTGTAAGAATGGATGTGCACCACCCAGTAAAAGGGGCCTAGTGTCCTCCGGGGCCAAAAGAGGGCATTGGATTCCCTGGAGCTGGACTTACAGAGGGTTGTGAGCTGCTGTATGTGTGCTGGGAATCAAATCCTGTTGTTCTAAAAGAACAGCCAGTGCTCTTAAGCCTTGTATTCATTCTAGATTTTAAAAATCATAGTCATAGAGAGGTGCTTACAAAGGGGAGGAAAAAAAAAAAAAAAAGCAAAACCCCCAGAGTGTGTGTATGGACTTCTTAAGTCACACTTCATTGTTTTTACAATAGTCATATAGAAAATTTGGGGTTTTGAAGCTATTATCTTCAGAGGGTTGCTAAGAAACCCAAATGAGATCACAGGGTGGTTCCTGAGGGGCAGACGTGATTTTAAACTGTTGAGGGCAAGAGGCAGGAAATCCCTACCTTAACAAACTCAAGTGTTCAAATTCCTAGAAAATGTCTGGGAGTGACTGAGGTCCTACAAGGCCACACATATCCAGGGTGTAAACCTACTTCATTGCTGTCTTTAGAAGACACCCATACTGGAAGGGAGCGCTACCTCTAGGATGGCAGGCTTCATGGCAAATGCTGTGTTCTAGCTCTCACTTAGCCTTCCAAGACATTTCTCAGCCCGTGTGTCTGCGTGATGGGACCAGTCCGCCACACACACACACACACACACACCTTTGCTGATGGGAACACAGTCATGCTGCACCTGGCTGCTCTTGTCAGGTCAGAGTCATTTAGAGAAAGGCTTGTAGGCTGCCTAGGCAAGTTGCAGAATCTGAAATTTCTACAAAATCACGTTATGACTCCCCTCATTGCTTTTTCTTAGAACCTAGTAAAATTTAAATCCTCGAATCTTATGCACTCATAAATAAAACAAATGCATTAAACAGCATGTGAGGGTAGAGAGGGTTAAGATAGCTCAGCATATTTAATACTTAAAACACTCAGTTTCACCTGTCTGGTGCCTGTCAGGTGTGGGGTGTCAAAGACCTGTTATACTCGACCTCTCAGAACCAAGAACTGCCCCAAACATTGGTGTCTACATGAACTGCCTGACAGAAACCATCAACTCAATCCTTCCCCACTGAGGTTAGTCCCATTTCAACCCACTTTTTGGTCAGTGCCAGCAGCAGCCTGTCTGGGCAGCCTTTCCCAGACCTCACAAGTTTTCTGCTCTTATTTAACAGCTTTTCTGCCCCATCTTGTCTACTAGAGGATTACGTCTGTGGCTATCCAATTGTCTGGGATGAGATGTTTTGAATTCTTAGCCTTACATGCAACACTCCCAATAGACCCGTTGATAAGAAAGCTCTTCACCAGGGCAGCCAAGGCTCCAGAGAAAATTCTATGTAAAGCACGAACCATCTGCCCAAACAATGAGCCCACATATCAGACCTCCTCTGAGTGAGCTGAACACAGTGTGGAATCTGACACTAAGAGTGCCTTGTACTCAACTACAGTGAGTCACTGTCCTGAGGAGTGCAGGTGTGGTCTCCCCACATGAGCACAGGCTGTATTCATTAGTTATACTTCTTGCACACTACTCAAACATAGATTTCCTCACAGTCTTGTTAATACTGACAGTTATGACACAAGGGTCTTATGTATGACATTTCATGATGTCCCTGTATCATGGGGACCAAATTATGTCTTTTATCTTCTATAGTGCAATAAAAACACTGAGACCTTCGTCTTCATTTCTTTATTATGTTTGGACCTTTAAGAAACATAAACCATCATATATACGACTATTCAGTAAAAATCTATTCTAGATTTTAGGAAGCACACCCACAGACTATCTTGTTTCTGGTCTCTAAGAGCATTAAGGTTTATCAAAAAGGTAGGCTCTGATGTATGCAATCTTGAGCCTTGAGGTTTTCATCACTTAAAATATGTTCAAGTGGATAAACTTAATTCCTGTTTTTCTCTGGGAATGGGATAATCATACTGAAGCGTGTAGTCCATTTTAAGAATATTCCATTTAAGCTCTGCTGTCTATCATGACTTTGGAAAACCAACCTGGTAAAAAAGTACTTCTTTCCCCCTGTACAGTAAGGATGAATTTCTTAGAACACTTCCCATATCACCTAGAACGAAAAGCACTACAGATAACGTACATGTGCTGAGCTCACTGTAATGATGATTTCACACAAGCACTACTCTACCACGGAGACATCTCTGCACCAGTCTGATCTATGCGTTCCTAGTTTCAGGCTACATCCTACCCTGTAAGAGAACTGGTACCCGACATCAGAAATTTTAAAAGGGCAAGTGAACAAACATACTCACAGGATGCTTTCAAGAGGGCACTCTGGACAAGTACACAACAGGGGACACGGGAAGCTGTGGATGGGCTGGGAAGGGTTAAAGCTATGGCTTTGGTGAGCACCCAAGAGAGCTGAAGGAAGGCATTTGTAAGAGGAGACTCTGCAGCATCAAAGGTAATTCTCGAAAAGAGGTGGGTATCTTCTCGATTAATCTCAGTTCTGAGGCTTCAGAAGTTAAGAGCTACCAACAATATCCAAAGGGAAGAGCCGTTTCCACAAAGCTAAGGAAGGTGAGTGCTTAGGCTGTGATGCTGACGGTTGAAAAGACTTTGGTGGTTATCAATAGAAAAGGAAATAATTAATACACAGACCACATAATACCATTAAAACCAAAAAAACATTTTTTTTTCATTTAAAAAAGTTTTAGGACACATAAAACAAGGCAACATTTATTCCTTCTTCTCGTCTTCTGGCATGGGGTCTGTGGGTGGCTCCTCTACTGTTGCACTGTTGCTCTCTGAGCCAGTATTACTATCGCTGGTCCCTTCCACCTCCATGCTGTCAGCCCCCTCCTGCCCACTCTCCTTGTCCTCAGGAGTAGACGTGCCTTCTTCCCCGTTCTGCTGGCTCTCGGATGTTTCCTCAAGGTGTGTCTCCTCTGTAATCACACATTTGCCACTGTCAGTTCCAAGACAAACATTTACTTTAACTATGCTGAAGGCATCAGATGTTCCGTTCAATATGATAGACGCCAGCCACACATGGATAAGCACCCGAAATGGACCAGTATGACTCAGAAATTTTTAAACATATTTGAGACAAGTTAGGGTACAAAAATCTACATTTTTATCTATAGGTTTATGAAATTTAAATACAAACCAAACACTTGGTGGTGAGAATTGAGCTTGGATTTCAAAGATTTGCTATGACAAAAGACTGCAAGACAGTTACAGTCTTGTGTGTGTGTACGTGAAGGTTAGAGGAGGACCATAGGAATGTAAGACAGTTACAGTCTTATGGTGTGTGTGTGTGTGTGTGTGTGTGTGTGTGTGTGTGTGTGTGTGTGTGTGTGTACGTGTACGTACACGTGATGGTCAGGGGAAGACCACAGGAATGTAAGACAGTTACAGTCTTATGGTGTGTGTGTAAGTGAAGGTCAGAGGAGGATCATAAGTGTTGTGTTCCTCAAGAACTGGCCACCTTTTTGAGACAGGATTTCTCACTGACCTGAAAGTGACCAAGTAGGCCAGGCTGGCAAGCCAATGAGCCCGAGGGCTCTGCCTGTCCCTGTCTCCCCAGAGTGGAATTATGAGAAATGTACCATCACGCCTACTTTTTACACATGGGCTCAGGTCTCTAGCCTAGAATGTTAATAATTTAAAAAATGTTAGTAACACTTAAATGCTTGGCTGTATTAGGTTAACTGTTACATACTGGATTAAATGTAACATTAAAAGTAAGCCAGGGGCAGTGGCACCAGAAGTTTCAGCTGCCCAGAGGTTGATGTTAAGACTGTTTGAACCCAAGAGTTTGAGGCCAGCCTGGGCAATACAGTACAACAAAATGAAAGCACAGAGAGAAGATGAGATGCTTTGTTGAAAGTCCACTTCCCTCGGGTGTGGAAGAGGTAGGTAGGAGCTCTGTGAATTCAAAGCCAGCCTGGTCTACAAATGAGTCCAGGACAGCCAAGGCTATACAGAGAAACCCTGTTTCCAAAAACCAAAAGGAAAAAAAAAAAAAAAAAAAAAAAAAAAAAAAAAAAAAAAAAAAAAAAAAAAAAAAGAAAGAAAGAAAAGAAAAGAAAGAAAGAAAGAATAGAAAAGCAAAGCAAGTCCAGTTTCTTTAGGAAGTTAAAAGCACAAGGTTTAGCTGGGTGTGGTGGCACATGCCTTTAATCTCAGCACTCTCCTCTGTAATCAGAGGCTGGCCGATCGATGTGAGTTGAGTTCGAGGCCAGCCTGGTCTACAAAGTGAGTCCAGGACAACCAAGGCTACAGAGAGAAATCCTGTCTTGAAACCACCCCTACCAAAAAAAAAAAAAAACACCCCTCCTCAAAAAAAGGGTATAAGGTTTTTTACATCTCAAATTTTTTCTTACCGGGCATGGTGGCACATGCCTTTAATCCCAGCACTGGGAGGCAGAGGAAGGCGGATTGCTATGAGTCAAGGCCAGCCTGGTCTACAAAGCAAGTTTAGGACAGCCAAGGCTACCATAGAGAAAGACTGTCTTGAAAAACAACCCCCTCCCCCCCCCCAAAAAATAATTTTTTTCTTTAGTTCCTCTTCCTTTTCCTTTTCCTTAAGCTAAAAGACAGAACCCAAGTAAACATCCAGGTGCTGTGAGAGCAAGACAGACCTCATCTGGGAGCCAAGCAGGCTCAGGGTGGTCTGGCTGCAAAATAAGCAAAAACCTGCACTTTGATTTGCACGCGTCTGCTGTAACCACAAAAACGTGCTCCAGCCCCAAATTTCTGGTAAAAAACAGGTTCATAACAGAAAGAGGCCCAGACAATGAAGATTAAAACTAGACTGTCTGAAAAGAACCTGGTGAGTTAAATAATGTACAATATTTAACTGGTAGAGATGCTGATGTTCCATTAAACATTGGCCAGGCAGCTGCCTTTTGAGTACAAAGTATGCCCACATCCCTTCTATTTTGTGTTAGCGACTCTGCTGGTGTCCCCTAATGACCTTTGGCTTATTCCTGTTTACCCACTAGGCAGAGTCAATAGTGCCAGAAGGCAAGGTGACCTCAAAACTCCACGGATAACCAAGTTGATTAGTATTATCTTTAAAATTTTTAATTGATTAATTAATTATTCTTGTTTTTTTCGAGACAGGGTTTCTCTGTGTAGCCTTGGCTGTCCTGGACTCATTGATAGAAGAGGATGTCCTCGAACTCACAGTGATCCGCCTGCCTCTGCCTCCTGAGTGCTGGGATTACAGGTGTGCGCCACCACGCCCGGCCCTGATCAGTATTATCAATCAAAGTTTTACCTTTAAAAATAAAAGAAACCCGAGGAAACTTTTATTCAGCAACATCAAGAAGCATTGTTCTAGGGTGAGGTTTGCCATCCAGTGAAACTTTACTCACAGTAAGATGCAGGTAAGACATGACTTATTGCCTTTACTTTGCCCGATGCCATCCCAGAATACCAAAGACAACAAATCTTGGGGTCAATGATCACATCTTATGTAAATAGTAGCCGGAAGGGTTAAAGTATTATCTCCTGACAATCAATTCTTTACCAAATCCAGTACCAGAATGTACTCACAGAGGCAGGTACTTGTTCAAATGAGGGAATGAGAGGCCCCTCCTGTCTGTTTCCAGAACCACACCCACCCACATGGCATTAACCAAGAGCTCACACTGCAGGACTGAAGCCACTGTCATGCGCTGCAATGCCAGCAGCAGTGCCAGTGCGACTACTATGGGTGGTCAGATTGGAAAGTCACAGAGTGACTCAACAGTGACAGCTGCTGAAAAGCATCCAGAAGGAAAGTCAGAAACCAGCTGTTAAGGGCCCCGCACACTTCCTGGGTGTCAAGGAGGCGGTTACCTGTCTCCATCGGGATGTTCTCCTCATCTTTCTTCTCCTCGGCTTTGTTCGCCACTTGTTCTTCCTCAGGGGCCATGTTGCCCTGACTGCGTTCAGCTTGCTCCGCGGCCTCCTTCTCCCTCTCCTCCTGCCTTTTTCGGGCCTGTTCCTCTGCTTGTGCAATTTCAGCTGCAATTTTCTCCATGTCTACTTCTACCTTCAGACCGCACAACTAGTTGTAAAACACAAATCAGTGGACTCTTAGTAATGCTTTCTTCTTATAACCTTGGAATCAGGCAAAGGGTTTCCTGGCTTACATATGGTATTTACATGAGGGGGAAAAAACCAAAGCAGTGCTTTGTCCTGAAACTGTACAGGACAAAGAAAGCTGCTGTAGCAGCCATCAGTCATCAGAGGGGCAGGGGCTGCTGGGCTAGCCTGAGGATTCCCCAATCACACCTCAGCTACCAAAACACATGGCTTACTTCCCCCCGCACCCCGAGACTGGGTTTCTCTGTGTAGCCTTGGTTGTCCTGGACTCGCTTTGTAGACCAGGCTGGCCTCGAACTCACAGCGATCCGCCTGCCTCTGCCTCCCGAGTGCTGGGATTAAAGGCGTGTGCCACCACCGCCTGGCTACTTTTTTATTCTTTTGGTTTGGTTTGTTTTCTAGAGACAGGGTCTCTCTATGTGGTCCTGGACTCACTCTGTAGACCAGGCTACGTCTGCCTGGTATGAAAGATTTACTTGTTTTGATAACTACATCTAATGAAGGCATCTATGAATAAATTACAGTAATGTGAAAATAAAATCCACAACCAGAAAGATTTTTGAACAAAGCATCGTAGGGCTCTACCACCTGTGGGCCTAGTCCTTGTACACACACTCCAGGACACTGTAGATTTATTGCAATTTTCCCAGAAAATGGGAATAATTTTATAAAGACAGTACAAGTTGTGCTGAGATGTGAGTATTGTTCCAACGTGACCAGTACTCAATACAAACATTACTGAGAAAGAGGCAACAGGCATACAATAAAGGTAGTCAGTGAACGGAATGGATACCCTTTTAAGTTCATTGTTAAAGGAGTCTGTGCTTTCCAGGAATTTCCTCTTCTTTTCCTGGTGTCGCTCCTCTATCTGAAGAAGCTCAGCTTCCAGTTTCCGCTGCAAGGTGTCAGACCAGATTATGTATACTTGTAAGTTTTTTCTAAAGCAGATTCAAAGCACAGAAAACTACACCATTTTTAAATAGTTTATACTTTCAAGTATAATTTTACATTTTAAATTATGTGAGGTGTGTGGATATGTACACCAGTGCAGGTGCCCATGGAGGCCAGAAAAGGGTGCTGGATACCCTGGAGCTAGGACTACTGGGGTTGTGAGCTACCTCACATGGGTGCTGGGAACTGAGCCCCGGTCCTCTGGAGAGCAGACCATGCTCTTTACCACTGAGCCACCTCTCCAGGCCACTAACTTTGAATTTAAAAAGTCATTTAGTCTAAAATCTAGCTATTATTTTTAAAATGTAACATAGAGAAATGACTGTGATGAATAAGATGTTAATGAGTAAATTCTTTGTGAAAAACATTGCATAGTAATGCAGCAAAGGCTAATAGGATGCCTCAAATTCTTTAGCTTGCATCCATCTCTTAACAGATCTCTTAACTTGCACTACAATGTTATATTACAATTTCCAGTCTTTCTCAAAGCAGGCACAGGTGGCACTACACTACCTCACAGGTCGACTTATGGCTGTAGCAGAGCCCCATCGCCTAGTGAGTGCTGTCTGTCCTTACCTGATGCACCATTAAGGACTGGACCTGTCGCTTGAGGACCTGCATTCTAGCTGTTGTGACGACTGACCGCACATCAGGTACCACACTCTCACTGAGGATCTCGCTGATGAGGCGGTGGTTTCTCTGGAAACGTGCCGTGGCTGTGTGCTTCATTGAAAAGCCATCATCATAATCTGGAATGAAGGGAAATTTCTGGAAATTAGGTGGCTAGTATTCATAACCAGAACAATGTTAACAAGCAGTTACCTAGTAAGTGTGTCCCTCAGTGTCCTGGCAAGTGGGTTTGCTCAGTACCAGGGCCGTCTGGGCAGGCCACAGTAAGAACTACACAGAGGCAGAAGACACAGCCCACCTAAGTGTTGTTCTCATAAAGCTACTAAGGCAGTGGTACTCAACCCCTCACAGGGTTGCATATCATCAGATGTCCTGCATATCAGATCTTTACATTATGATTCAAAACAGCAGCAAAATTACAGTTATGAATTAGGCACAAAAATAATTTTATGGTTGGGGTCACAACATGAGGAACTGTATTGAAGGGTTGACAACCACTGCATTACGGGATGATGTGTGTTTTGAGATTCAGTTAAAACACGAACAACATATGCCTTTTACCCTGGGATCCATGTAAAGCCTGCATATGATGGCAATACTTGAAATTCTGCCAAATGTTTCATTCTCCTGGTAGTTATCAAAGGCATTTGATAAATGCTGGACTGTAACTAGAAGGTATCTTTACTATAGTTGTTAAAATTAATGAAAATAACCATTTGTAAGATTAACTGAATGCCTTCTCTAGCAGTATTTAGTTTTCCAGGTAGTATTTATGTTTTATCACATTAAAAAATGGTAAAGACCCAAACTAATGGTTCACTTGGTAAAGTGTTTGCAGGCAAGCATGAAGATGCCAGCCAGAATCTAAGTGAAGCTGTGTGTGGCAGATTCTGGACCCTAGCAAGCTTTAGGTTCAGAGAGAGAGACTGTCTCAAAATAAGGCAGAAGAGAAGCAATTTAGGAAGCCATCTCGATGTCAACCCTCAACTTCACATGCACCTGAACAGGGAAGTGTATGTGTATAGTCATACCCAACATATCAAAAAAGGCAGAGATTGGGGAAGGTAACAACCATGCGTGCACACACTCACATACATACCCTCTCAGACACTGGACTCTAAATTAATTAATTTTGTTTTTGGAGACATGGTTTCTCTGTGTAGCCTTCGCTGTCATGGAACTCGCTCTGTAGACCAGGTTGGGCTTGAACTCACAGAGATCTGCCTGCCTCTGCCTCCCCAGTGATGGGACTAAAGACATGCAACTCTATTGCCTGCCCTAAATTGTTTTTAAATTTGCCAATTTATATATGGCTACTATTAAATGTGTAAAGGTTCCCCCATACTTAGGTACATAAAGGACACATTTGGGTTACATGTTTGTTATGGGTGGAGGTTGTATTATTTTTGGTGTGTGTGATGGAGCACATGGGACTGCAGGTGTGCGCACATGTGCACATACATGTGGAGAACAGAGGAGGATGGCAAGTGTCTTCCTCTCTTTCCGCCTTATCTGTTTAAGACAAGGCCTCTCACTGAACTGGGAGTTCATATTTTGGTTACGCTAGCTGCCCATCAAGGTCCCAGAACCTGCTTGTTTCAGCTCCCTGATGCTGGAGTTTTGGGTATGTGCTAGCAATGCTTGAATTTTTACATAGGCACTAGAGATTTGAACTTAAGTCCTTGTGCTTGCATAGCAAGAGTTCTTACCTACTGGGCCATCTTTCAAGCTGTAGGGTGTGTGATTTTTATTTATTTTTAAAGACAAAATTTCACTGTGTAGCCCAGGCAGGCGTTGAAGTTGCAGCAGCCTTCCTGCCTTAGTTTTTCGTGTGCTGGGATAACAATGTACCACCATACCCAGCACGTATGTTTATTTCTAATAACGTAAGAGCTGTTTGCTTTATCTTGCTCTATCACCTTCACATATTTGGCAGCAATCTGTGTTAGCATCTACTTAATCGTTTTCTTTACATTAACTCATCAAAGCAAGTTTTTCTTCCAATATAGATCAAAACAAAGTGTGTCTCTGAACCACCTAATCTTAAGTGTCTCATAGAGGTGCAGGGACTATGCTTTAAGAAAGAAACCCTGCTCCACACAGAGGCCTGCATGCCGCACACGATGGTCTCTGAAGAGTAATTTAACACCCCCTTACTGTCTTGTGTGAAAGAGGTGGGTCCTGTGGACCTTCTGACAGGCCCCTCTGAGATGTCAGTGGCTGCTGCCCTGATGGAAATAGGTTCCATCTCTTGGTTTTCTGTACATTTCTACCTCTCAAGTTCTTCTAAGGCAGTGGTCACAACTGTGCTGTGTGACCCCCGTGTGTGTGTTTGTGTAATGACCTCTGCACAGGGGTTGCCTATTAGGTATTTCATAACAGTTCATAACAGCAGCAAAGTTAAGAGTTATGAAGTAGCAATGAAAATAGTTTTATGGGTGGGGGGGATCACCACAACATGAGGAACTGTATTAAAAGGTTGTAGCATTAGGAGAGCTGAGAACCACTATCCTAGAGGGTAATATTCTATTACTATACCTTCTTTTTTTGGGGGTGGGGAGGATGGGATCAGGTGGGGTTTGGAGACAGGGTTTCTCTGTGTGGCCTTGGCTGTCCTGGACTCCCTTTGTAGACCAGGCTGCCTTTGCCTCCCAAGTGCTTGGATTAAAGGCATGCGACACCACACCTGGCTTAAATTATTACATTTCATGTTAATGTAAAAGCCTCTCAAACTTAGTTCCTGCTATTATTTTGCTTAGGAAAATGTTTATTTTCTACACATGCCCTCCGTGTTGCTACCCTTTGTTTCTACTGCATTGATCTTCATTCTTCCAGTTACTTGCAGACTTCACCTTCTATTGTTTCGTTCATGTTTTGCTTGCATCACGTCACCTGGGTAATTAAAGTCTGTATATATACCTTTAGCAATGCTAATTCTGCTAACACCCAATTTCTGTTTCTAGTCCACATTTTACTACATTCTGTTGCACTTCTGAGAATTTTTGCTAGTAACTCTAATGGATCCTTCTGAAGTTCATTCCTGATTCTTCCTCTTACTTAGCTAAATTTATTCATGTCTTTTGGTGTCATTCCTCTTCCTCCACTGTTATCACTCTAAAGTTCTCAAGAGTTTCCTCTGGTGTTTTCAAAAGTGTGATTTTATATTATACTCTTGGTGGCTTTGCGGTTGGTGGTTACTGCTTCCAATCCTGTCCACAAAGCAGCAGACACAGGAAGAGTAAATATTTACCCAGTGTGTGGATGACATGCTGTTAAGTGGAGGTGGATCTCTGGGGGGGAGGGGGGGCCCTTGCAGCTCCAGACTCTGTCTAGCTGCAGAGGGCCAGGACGGCAATCTGCACATGGAAGCTTAATTAAGAAGCCTGGCCAGCTGTGTGCAGTGTGTGTCAGCGTGTACAGTGCTTCTAGAGTTCAGTTCCCAGCACCCATGTTAGGAGCTCACAGGCCCCTGGATGGAACTCCTGGCCCAGAGGATCTGACATATATCCTCAGGCACTGCACCCAAATGTATAAACCTACAGGCTCCTACACATACACATTAAAAAAAAAAAAAAAAAAAAAAAAAAAAGACTGGCTCTAACTGGAAGGTATTTAACTTTTTAGAAAAGAAGCAGGGTGTGGTGGCTCACACCTTTAATCCCCACATTTGAGTCAGGGAGGCAGAGCTCTTGAGTTCCAGGCCACTTTGGAATGCATAGTGAGCTCCAGGTCAGCCATGGCTATGTAGATATCCTATCTAAAAAAAACAAAACCAAATACCAACCAGCCATCCAGAAGTTAAAAGGGGGAAACAAACAAACAAACAAACAAACAAACAAAAAAACCATGTTGCCAGGCTAGGTAGGGTGCGTCAGCAAAAACATGTAATCCCCAAATTTGGAAGCTCAGATTGGAGAATCCATTCAAGATAAATCTGGGCAACACAGTGAAGCCCTGTCTTGAAAAACCAAACAAATCTTTTATCCTCAGTACAAAGACTTGGAAAAGACTACAGCTTTTCCCCCCCTTAATAATTTTCCACACTGTAAAGGGTATTTTTTTTCCCATGGGAAAGTCACATACAATTTTCTTATTATTGAAAAGGCTTAAAATTATGCTTTTTCTGCTGGATGTAGTGGCACACGCCTTTAGTCCCAGCACTTGGGAGGCAGAGGCAGGTGGACTGCTGTGAGTTCGAGGCCAGCCTGGTCTACAAAGCGAGTCCAGGACAGTCAAGGCTACACAGAGAAACCCTGTCTGGAAAAAAAAAAACAAAAACAAAACAAAATTATGCTTTTTCATTTAAAGGACCAAAAGCCTCACGTTACGATGTATCTTCTGTTAATCCAGAGAGAATGCACATGCATGCCCCGCTCCCCCTTACCATCGGGGTCCTCGGCAGGCTGAATGCTCATGTAAGGCTCTCCTTTCTCCATGCGAGACTGTCTCTGTCGACTTTCCTCCTCTAATGCAGCTTCGGCGCGGCTCTTTGCATTAATATAGGCAAGGTACGCAGGGGAATTGTGATAGGCCTTCATGGACTCATTGTACTCTATCTGAAATTCAAAAGGGGTGTTGGTTTTATAACGTGCACTCCGCAGGCTGCCGCGTGCGCCTCCATCCTCCATCTGAATGTCAGAGGGCAGGAGGTGAAGCGGGCGTTGGGAGATGTGGCTCAGGTGAGTGCAGCCTGCTGGGCAGATCTTCAGTGCCGCCTCAGCTTCCTGGTCCCGCTGTTTCTTTTATAATGACAAGCAAGGCGGCCCTCTTCTTACCTTCTCTGCTTCGTATTCGTTTAAATATTCTTGTTTCTCTTCATCAGTGAGATCTCGCCACATGCCACCAATAATCTTGCCAATCTCCCACAACTTTAGGTCAGGGTTGGAAGCCTTTACTTGGTCCCAGACCTTAAAAAGTCAACAGTTGAAAACTCAACATTAATGCCTAAGTGTTGTCATTTAAAAATACCCTAATATGGAAACTTTTAAATACAAACAAAGCAGAGAAACAGTATCAAACGTGTATGCACCAATCAGCTGGCTTCACACCTGCCGACAACTGGCTTGCCTCATCTCATCTCTACCCTTCAGAATCTCATATACCATGTCATTTTACTCAAATACTTCAACCTGATTAAACTAAGAACATCTTTTTTTTCCTTCTTTCTAGACAGGATTTCTCTGTGTAGCCTTTGCTATCCTGGACTCGCTTTATAGACCAGGCTGGCCTTGAACTCACAGCGATCCATTAAAGGTGTGCGCCACCCCGCCCGGCTACTAAGAACATCTTTAATCACTGTAAACACTTGTAGTGAATTAACTGAACTGTTAAGACTATGTCTCTAATTGTGCAAGTAAATTTAGAAGTAGTTAATTTGCATAACCCAATGGCATCCTACTATCAAACATGTAGTAATTGTGATCAAAATATTTTTTATTATACTTATTCCATTCTCTTTCTACTTAACAGTCTTCTCGAGTCTTTCAGTATTCCCCAAAGATGTCACTTTCATGGCTACTGACTCATCTCTTTAAAGATTTTAGCAGTTTATTTAATCATGTTCCTCTTGCATCTAAGCTCTGGAATTCTAAAATCAGAACAAACCACTTAAAAATTTACGGGTTTTTAAATTACACCCTATCAAATATGTGTAAGGAAGACTCCAAGCCAGCCCGAAACTGCACATGAGGCCAGTAAGGTCGGCACCCACCTTTCTGCTGTACCTCATGTAGGGCATCAGCGGCTTATCTGGTGGCTTGGGAGGCTTTGGAATCGTAATGCCGGAGGACGCCTGTAAAGAGTGAGACACAGTCATTACTCAGTTGCAAGGAGGTCACTTCCACCTGAAAAGAAAGTCCCTTAAAAAGTCTAATGCGTCTTTCTTCTACTCGTCCATGGATACAAGATTCTTATATGTTCTCCAAAGAAAATAGATATCACTGCAAATTCAGAAATGTTTATATCAAAAGAAAATGACTTTAAACACAAAATATTTAATGTTTTACTTAGCAGTTTATTGCTGCAAGAATAAAATATTACACAGTATTCCACACACTGAAAATGTCAAACGCCTTACATTTAGAACATTACCTGGATCCTTTTATTTTGCTCAGTTGCCATTATGCATGCAGTCAACACTAGATTACCTGTGCACTCTGAACACTGAGCACTTACCACATACACACTGGCTACAGGGGACCCTGCTATCACTACAGGAATGCACCCCTACCAACAACAGAAAGGCATCTCCTAGGTTAGAAAGAGCACCAGTAGGAAACAGGAGGGAACTAGAAATCTAGGAAAAAAAAAAAAAAGAAAAGAAAAGAAAAGAAAAAGATTTCTTTTAGAAATAGACTATTTCTCTTAAGGCTTTATATTGTCTTGTAGCTTTTTGTTTTGCATCTTTGCAGTCTTAGGGCAGTGGTTTTCTTACAGGGGATCAAGGTGCGAACTGAAGTCATACTTTTGTCTTCAGTCAGATGGCCACAGAAATAAGGAAGCGTCTTAAGAACTCTGTGCCTTGCTTTTGCTGCTTTTAAGGCCCATTCCTCAGCATTGCTTTTGTAGAAAAGAAATGAGGAAAGGAAAGGCAGAGCACACAGGGAAAGAAAGAAAAATACAAGAAAAAGGGATAAAATTTTTTCAAAAAGGTATTGAAGTTGGTTGAGAGGAAAAAGTAAAAACAGAGGCCATCGAGCTTGAGGTAATTGGTCCATGTGAGGAGACAGGCAAGGAGGCACCAGGTGACTTCTAGCAGATGCCCCATATAAAGCTGCTGTTCCCAGGGCACCTGGTTCTGACCTTTTCTATCTCCTCTTTGTATCATCACTGCTCTGGTGAAGGAGCCAAAATAAGTAAATGGCGTACCACACCTGCCTCTGATATGGCAGGGGACCCTGATCCTGATCCTCTTTGCCAGAATGGGGAAGAGGACTGCTTGCTTTAGACTAATTATCAAAACACACACTGGCAAATTCTTGCTGCTCTGACCCTCAGAGAGATCTGGTCATAGCCAGCAGTGGGCAAGGGAATAAAATGAAACATGGGGGCAACTGTCACAGTGGTTAGAGTAGCCACTCAGGGAAGCAGGCATCTCGGCTCACAGGAGTCCTAAGGAGAAGTCAGAGTCATGGTAAGCCTGTTTCTAAACACAGGAAGTGATTAGAAAACATTTTTTAACCCAGACCCCACACAAACTATTGGAACACAAAGTGGGTTACAAAAAAAAAGAAGATGATAAAGTCATGTTTTTTTTTTTTTCCCCCCTTCTTTCTGGAGACAGGGTCTCTCTGTATAGCCTTGGCTGTCCTGGATTCACTTTGTAGACCAGGCTGGCCTTGAACTCACAGCGACCCACCTGCCTCTGCCTCCCTAGTGCTGGGATTAAAGGCGTGAACCACCACGCCCGGCCCAAAATATTGCTAATAGGTAAAAAAATCTAATGTGTACTTTTTAAGCTTTAAGTATGAATTAAAACACTTTAAAAAGTTTAGTAGTATTTGCTCATGTTTGCCAAAGCATCACATTTTTTACAACATTAATAGGTTTGCTAATTCATCCCTTTCCCAAAGAAAGGTACCCAGCTAATACTGAATTCATTACTATTACACTGTCAGTTTACACATAAAAACAAAACAAAACGACAACACGAAACAATGCTCCCACCATTCCCTAAGAATAATGAAGTTAAATTCCAGTTGATTTGGGGATCCTAAAGCATTTCCTCATCACACATCACTAGTTTAACATCTCAGACATCTAACGGCCCAGACACTTCTCTACCCTGCAGCGAGCACACTTTATTTACTCCTTTCTTGTTGTGACTCAACTGGAAACAGCCGCTGTGCGCTGAGCTGTGCTGTGCTCCTGAGTATGAAAGGACTACACTCGACTTTTCACTGAGCGGCCAGGGAGCAGGGTTTTGGAGAATTCTACTTTGCTTTGTTGATGAGGCTCTTTCCTTGTTGCTATCGGGAAACCCACCTGTTGCACCAATTCTCCATCCTTCCAATTTCTGTCTTCCCATTTGCAATGAATTGGAGGGGGTGGAAGCAAATACTTATGCTTGTTAAAACTGCTCTTATCTAAGACTTAGGTCCTAGTCAATCTGTGGATGAAGGCCATGATTTTGTGATGGACTCATCTGGGACAGCACAAAAGGCTTTTTTGTTGTTTCTTTCTCAGTTCCTAGCTGTTTCTCTGGTAAGGTCTTAGACAAGGATTTTCTTTTGGAGAAAAGATTTCCACTAGAAAGAAGCCAGCTGCTTTTAACATTTTGTCTCAGTCTGTGTATTAGAGGAGGTGAACCGTTATCTGAGCAAAGGCGAGGGCTGTGCTCAAAGCTGTCCCGAGTCCACTAAAGCTCTCAATCTGGTACCTAAGTGCTTTATTATCTGAAAACTACCCACATGGAATAGGCCCTTGCTTAGGGTTTCCCAGAATTATTCCACAAATCGCTATAGCTATTTATAGACAGATTCCCCACAAAGGAGTGTATCACTGGGGTCATTCCCTACCGACACTTTTTATCAGCAACTGGGGTAACAGAGAATGCAAGCCCCTATGGGCTTCTAGCAGTCTGGTGATAACAGGACAAAAGGAAAATAATACAAGGGAAAACTACAAAGAACAAACCCCCAGACCTCTCACTCCTAACCACTCTCCTGCACTGAAGGCTGGAGCTCACTCCCATTTCTGAGTTCTTATGTTCCACAGGAAGGAAAGGGCTGAAACAGATGACCAAGCCAGGCCCAGACAAGGAGTCTACTCTCCTTTTTCTAGTAAGGTCTCCACTGAATGACCTTACTTTGTATCACCTGAGATGTCTCACAGCTATGTACAAATAAAAAACTGGCCATTCATACAAACCCAAACCCAAATTACACTAGGATCCCTCCTGTTCGTCTAGTGTGGCCACTACGAGCTGACTGTATGGAGCTAATCAGAACCATCGTTCTTACATGATTTCCATCAGGACACTTCTGCATTAATACAAACGACCCCAAATTAGCCCTGCTTGCCATGTAAATCACAGTACTCTTTTTTATCATAGTATTCTTTATCATGTAGTGACCCTGCCACCCATTACACCTGTGAAACATCACATTTAGGCCAGGGTGCGCATTGCACAATGCACACATGAACATATTTTGTCAGAATCCTTTTAAGAAACTATGAAATACGTATGGAACACAGAACTTGATATGCTTATGAAGTACAAATTATGCAGAAACAATGAAAAATTTAGACAAACAAGACCTATCAAGCTAAGCAATATGCTTACCAAGATAGACACACAGTTTGATAGGGACGACTTTTCAGCTATAGCTTTACTACAGGGTGAGAGGGTTTTTTTTTTTTAAGTTACATTTCTTTCTTTTTTTTTTTTTTTTAAATGAATACAGCAAATGAAAACCAAATACTAAAAAGTTTACAGCCATTCTGCATTATATATATTCTCACCAATACCATATTCTAATGGAGGTATTTGACTTTTGGATTTATTACCTTAATTTCCTTGGAGTTTAAGATAATTTAAAAATAAAGCTTTGACGTATATCATCCAATTTTGATGATCTTAGTTGGATTACTGAGATGAAATGTCCAAGTTTTAAGGGTCATCATCTACAGTGGGTTGGGAAGGGACTGCTAGCTGTGCTTCTTTAACACCTGAAATTAATCCAAGTTTTATTCTGAAATTCCTTAAGGTGGCAGTAAGATCTTTTTTCTGTATTAAACTGGAAAGAAGTGAGTTTCAGACACGTCAATTATTAAATCCAAAAGACAAATACTAAGTGTAGAAGTTTGGACAGGCAGGTCTGTCAAAGCTTTCTAGTCCAGACAAAGCCAGGTCTAAGAGTCGTAGTGTTCCTTAACAAACTCTGTCCTAGAGAATAACGCCAATTACCTTACGCAATGAAAGACACTCTTCATGTCATAGAATATTTTAACCAAAGGAATTCTAGATTTGCTCACATATACAGCATGAGCACTAAGTGTCCAAGACTGTAACCCTACTGATCACCAAACAGAATGCATTTCTTTTCTTCCAGGTACATATCCAGACTGCACTTTTTTTTTTTCAGTGTTAAGACTGTACAAAATAGTTGAAAAGTCAGGTTAAAATTTTTAAATGGCTGTGCTTCTGATTCAAAAGAACCTAACTCTGGAGGCATTTCTGGTCAATTCCAGTTGTTTGCCGGAGGCTGTAATAGTTGATTCTCCTACCGTGACCCGGCTGTTGGTGCCCGGGTTCCCTCCCAGCCTGTAGTTGTTGTAGGCGAGATGACTGTATGGATTGTATCCCACAAACCCTGGTGTGCTGGGCATTTGCTGATGGAAACAAATGAGACAAAAACACGAATGAGAAATGAGCTCAAACGAGGAAAACACAGAAATGAAAAATGATCTGCATATGGCATGCAAAAGCAACCTGAATTTAAACAAGCAATGGTGTGCTGCAATTGTTCTTTCTGTTGTTGAGGAAATTAAGTTGGGTTTCTTGTTTTGTTTTTTGTTTTCCATTGAGAAACCAGCCTGCAGGTATGCATATGCACGCGTGTGTGCGTGTGTGTTTCTTCTTTTTCCTTCTTTTCCTGGGTGGGTGTTAGGGTGCTTGTGACATTGAGACCGAGAATGGCATGTTCTGCTCTGAGGAAAGCATCACACTGCAGTTGTAAACAGCTACAACTATCATGGTCAACAGTATGAGACAACAACTTAGCAGTCTGTGATGTCTGAGATAGGAAAGCTTCAAGTATGATATACTTTAAGTCTGAAAACACTACATGCAAACGAAACATGATTTATTTGACAGTTATGTGGATGCCACCAATGCACTCATTTACTAAAAACAAAAACAAGAAATGGATCTGCTTTTCAAAGACAACTTTAAATAATTTTCTATGTGACAAATGAGAAGAGACTCAAATCAGGAAGCCAGGAATTGTCAATAGAAAAGAACATCTGCTGGATTCAATGGATGTCACATGCATGACTTCAAAACAAGGACTTATAAGAAATGCATAGATTTCATACTGGGGTACTATCTGATCTTTAACCCAGTCACTCTTTCATAGGTTATCTCTTCTTTGATCCATCTTCCATAGGTAATCATGAACAGTTTATGCATTTAATTTTAATTAGAACTACTTTTTTTAGTTGACAGACTTGAACTTTCTTTTTCACCTGATTTCCTGAAGTCTCTCAGCCTTTCCAAATACAACTGCTCACTGCAGCAAAAAAATTCTTGATTTTTGTGAATTATGAGTTGATATCATCACAAATGGGTTCTTATGTAATTGTGGCCTTGTAGTTAATACAATGACATCCAATGTTCATAAAATCAAAGCATAATGCATGAAAAGAGTATAGTAGCGACCAAAGCGTAGTTTACTTAGTGAAACTCAAGTCGTAACAAGTGATAGCAGCGCCATTTTTACATGCATTAACATAGCTCTCCTGAACTACACAGAGCTACACTTGACACACCCCCATTAAACTTTAGCTGTCACAAAATAAATGTCATTTCCCAAGCCATGGCATTGTATATATCCTTAGTGTCCAAAAACATTCAAGCAGGCAGCACATGGGAGACTTTTTAGAGGGAAGCAAAGTCATCAGTTTATAGCCCACATAGTTAGAAATGACGCAAATTAAGCATATTTAAGTAGCAAAACACAGATGAAAGAAGGGTGCATGCCACGTGCAGTGGCTCATGTGAGCTGTGGCGGTGGACGAAGCGGGTGGGGGTAATGGTGGCCAAAGCCATGGAATTAAGAAAAAAAAAAAAAAAAAAAAACAGAGAGAAAGAGACTAACTCAGTATCTGTTCTGTTGGGTTTATAATCCCTAGTTTCTGGATTTTGTGTGTAAATGTGAAATTATGATGAGTGTTTTAAAAAAATCCCTTTCTTTGTATAAAAACTCAGAAGAGAATCTTTATTTAAAAAATAATAGCAAGTTTGTTTACTGTACACTCTTGGAGGTGGTATTTATATAAAACGGTACCTCCAAACACTGCATAAGAATGAGTCATAGGTTCAGTATGCAGCATAATGTAAACAATAGAGGAATTAAAAGAAACAGGAACCTAGCATATTGTAGTTATCCATTTCTGAAGTTGAGGGGCCCTGCTCCATCTTTGAGTGAGACTCTTAATCACTCAGCTCAACCTGTACCCAATGATGAGTGTGATGTGATGGAGATGGTGGTAAGAAATGTTCTTTGAGAAAGAAAAATAATGAAGCACAAGACTTTACAGTCTACTGGAAGCAACTATACAGACTGTATGTTACATGAAGTGAATTTAGGAATATATGATAAGCTTTTTAAAAAGATCATCTAAGAAAAAACAAACTGTTGATAAATGCATTCACCTACAGGTTAGTAAATCAGACTAGTTACCTAGTGGAGAAAACAAAAATGACACAGGAGCTCATTAGTAATAAAAGTAGACTAGCCTGAAGTTAGCTGGTAGAGGGTATGGAAGGAAGAGCTAGCAGACATTAAAGGATTAGTTTTGGGCTGGGCATGCTGATAATCCCAGCATTGGGAGGCCAAGGCAGAAGGAAGGATCATCATTTCGAAGCCAGCCTGGGCTACATAGAGACCCTGTCTCAAAACAAAACAAAACAAATCAAAACAATCCTGGTTCTGATTCTGTAGGGTATGGTTATGTTAAGTGGTTTTGCTGTTGTTGCTTCTGTTTTAAAGCAGTAAGAAAGCCGTTTCTGCATTTCAACAAGGGCATCCACTGCTGCTGTTAAGTCTGAATCATGGACTGGACAATTATTTTACATGCTGATCAAGCTGGGCTAGAGCTTGCTGGGTTCACAACCATTAGACACTTTGAAACAGATCCGTTGGCAAATTGTTATAATTTATGGAGAAGAACAAAATCTGGCAGCAAGGTCTGACCTGTGGATAATGAGGCCCTTGCTTGAGCAGCTTGAAAATAAGATTTATGGTGAGTGTAGTTATCTTCAGAACTAGAACTCTATTTAACGTGAACATTTTATATACAGACAAAAGTTAAAATTGTGTTGCTGGGGTCTAGGGTCTTGCACATGCTAGCGAGTGCTCTGCCACCAAGCTACATCCCTAGCCCTTGCAGTGAGAGAAAAAGTTAACCAGCTGAAGGTTAGGTTTACAAACAACAACAACAACAAAAGGAATCAATAATGCTGATATGAGCATTTAGTCCATATCAACTTAAAGAGTCCTCAGCAGGGAAAGCTATCAACAACAAGAAGGGTTTCACGTATTTCCTGTTAGGAAAAAGCAGAGCACAGGAGACTGGAGGCTCATGGTGTGTATTTTTAAATGTTGGGTTTGTTTCAAGGTAGGATGAAAAGTATTATTTTATTTTGTAGGAAGTGCCGGTTTTTAGCTGAACTTCTAGTCTGTGGCTGTGTTGACTGAGTGACTGTCACTGGAAGACATCTGGGTTTTTGTATCAAGGCCAGACTTGGCTATTACATTAACAAGAAAATTAAAACTTACTGTTGCAGGAGCTGGGGTGGGAGGTGGGGCATAAGATGGTCTTTCTGTTTGAAAGAAAATAAATAACTTCTTGTAAACAACTGAGATATAATACTATGCAACAAAACTACCAATGGTCCTGTTTTGAAGAAAAAAAAAAGAGAGAGTATTTTGGAATTCCCATTTGCTAGGGCATTAGTCTCGTATTAACACAGATTGATAAATATAAAAATTGAAACTTACTTGACATTTTGGAAGATTAAGTTCTCAGTTCCTTAAGAATGAATCTGAGACACTAAAATAAAAAAAAAGAAAAAAAAGAAAAAAAAAGAGAATCAAAACTCAGCAAGCATAAGAGAATGTTTTCCTAAAGAATAAGGTAGTTTGGTATTTCTGAGCAAAATTACTTCACTGTTAATTGCTAGTAATCAAGCCTTTTGCATTTTTAAAACTAATTCTTGTAGTCATTTGATTGATCAGAATTAAATGATGAAGATAAATCACTGGGAAATTTAGAGTTATATTAGAGATGGATTTTTTTTAGGTTTTTGCTTATGATATTTGAGCCACGTCTTGTATGGAAAACATTTTGCTGATGCCATGCAAACGTTTACTTAGACTGATTAAAAAAAAAAAAAATAATGACAATAGAATGTGATGTATTATCAGGGTGATCCCCAACAAGGCCTACCAGATACAACAAATAACTCCTGACCAGAAGCTCTGCCTTATGTAGGGGGCATCTTTTATTGAAACAGAGCAGTGACTTATTCTTGGAGGGAGTGTGAACAGATAACCCAGGCACGGTAACAAATTGTACACTCTCTTCTATCGGTAAATAGTTTCGTAAGTGTTGGAACAAATTTCCAGAGTCTACTTAGGTGACTTATTGTTCCTTTACAGCCCATTTCAGAAATTATCTCAGGAACTTCCTTGACAAATAATCTAGGAGGAATTGCTTGCATCGTCTCCGTTCCTATATGGTTTACAAGTATCAATAACACGTTCCCTCACACAGCATGCCGATACGGCTAGGTTTTGACTTGCAAGCCAGGAGGGATGGTCCAGTTTACCTACTGTCCTGCTCAAACCTAACTCAATTCTTCATAAATTTGCTCCTGGTATTACCAGCTCACAGCAGGGCCAGATGCGAGCTCGTCCCTTCCTCAACATACACCACGCATGGTAATAACGTAGAAAGAGATGAAAATTTATCTATTTATTTTAGAAAGAAGGTGAATAAATTATGACCGCTGGAGTACTTTCATCCAACATTATGTAAAAACAAACACTTTTCCCTTAGACACCCAGTAGGCCTTGCTGTGGGGAGCCCCGACAGAAACTGTTAACAAGGTCCCTTTACACTCCACTGCTAATACTTACAAATGACTGCTCCCCTGTGCTAAGAATCATCTGACGGTGGATCTAACCCCAGTGCCTGGTGTGGAACTCAGTTTACCTTACACGGTTTGGATCACTAGTCACAATGACCCTAACCAGACAGATACGTATGGCTTGTCCCCATTTTTACAAAGGAAGTCTCCAGGGCGATTATTAAGGATAAGTGTCTAAAGCCATAGACCCAGAACTGCCAGAGGTGGGTTTAAACCCAACCCAACCCCATCTCGGAGTTCACTCCTCACTCCAGGCCACCCCGGGAGTGTTTAGGGCGCTGTCTGGACCCAAAGGGAACCAACCACCTTCCAAGTGGCCTCGCCCGGAGGGCTCCCCAGAGGGCCTTTGCTTTTGAGTTTTTAGCGGAGGATGAGCTTTTCTGACAACTCCCCTGCAGGGGGTTGGGCATCGGTGCTCGGCCGGGCTCGGGAGTCCAGCGTGAAAGGGACAAGCGGCGCCTCCGAGGAGCTGTCCCGGATAAGGGCTCCCTCGCCACCCCGCCACCGCTAGGCCTTACAAGAGGCCGCACCGGCCCCACCCCCACCCCCAGCTCCCGCCTCGCAGCCGAGCCCGAAGCAACCCCAGCACCCCGCGGGCACTCGGGGTCCCGCCAAACCGAAACGCCACAGCTCCCGCCACCCTCCCCGACCGGGTCGGGCCCACTTGCAAACACTCACCCGCGGGCCGAGAAGGCGCCCGCAGCTCCGGCTTCGCTTCCCTTTGTCCCGCGCTCGCCCCGCCCCTCGCGCCGGTGCTTCCGCGCTCGCACTTTCCACACGCTCCGGGACTTCTCGGCGGGCCGCGGCCGGCTCTCCTCAGACGAACAGCCCCTTCCAGCGAGGACGCGGCGAGGCTTGGCGCAGCCAAAGATTATTATTATTATTATTATTTTTTTTTTATTTCTCTTCCAGGCTCCACGGTTTCCTCCGGAGTCTTGCAATTTGGATCCCGTGGCAGTCGGGCGCCGATTCGTCACGGCGAGGAGGGCGGAGAAGGCTGGGCAGCGTTCCGGGCCCCTGGTTCGCGGCCCGGCGGCAGGAACTACGCGGGGAGCGCGGCGGGGATTGACCCAGGCGGTGGGCGCCGCCGCCGTGTGAAACCGGCGCCGGGCGAAGGCACGCCGCAGCCTCTCCCGGGAGAGGGGCGGGACGCGGCTCCGGCACACCCGGCACCCTGGCGTTTCCCTTTCGCTGTGGTCCTCAGTACGCCGCTGCAGGATGGAGGATGGAGGATGGAGGCGGGGAGGACTCGGGTCGCCGCCTTTAGGTCCTTCCTGGCGCCGGGCACGGCTCCCTTGACTCTACCGCCCCAGCGAAAAGCAAGACGGGAGTTTCGTGGGTTTTCTAGAGGCTGAGTGATGATGGCGACTGATTTCTGAGCCTAGGGTCCTCAGATGTCAGCTCACTCCTTGCAGGTCGCATTACCTGTGACAATTCACATTCCTTCCCAGGAGGGGCCAATTGAGCTATTCGTTTGTCTTCCAATAGCCAGCTCAAATGTTTCTTTGTGATGGTCTCATGAAACTTTACCAGGCCAATCCTTGCTTTGGCTCTTTGTAGTTGTGTCTGGTACTCTCTCTCTATGAGATTGAGCCATCTGCAGTCTTGGAAAAGTCTTGAAAACAAAGGTTCAGACATCTGGGCCGGACAATTTCATAATTACCAATGCTTTCTAAGGGCTAGGCTCGTAGTTAGCTGTTCGGTAAATGTACGAGAGGCCACCTTTCTGGACTATAACGGAACTCGTTTTTTACAAGTACTGTGGTGGACCATGTGAAATAAAGAATACTTGGCTAAGGCTAATGTGTATCCTGGTGGTGGGAGGGGAAAAAAAAAAAAAAGAACAGATGACCTGTGATTAACTAAGGACAATGCTAGCATCTAGAGAAACTGGCAGAATACTGGGGCTACCCGTTGGTCCTTATCCTACTTGTGACAACTCGAAATGAGGTGGCTTTTAGAGTCTTCCGAGCCAGGATAATACTGAAAATACTGTCCAGTTCTTCCATTTCCCAACTTTTTCTTTTCTTTCTTTTTCTTTCTTTCTTTCTTTCTTTCTTTCTTTCTTTCTTTTTTTTTTTCCGAGGCAGGGTTTCTCTGTGTAGCCTTGGCTGTCCTGGACTCGCTTTGTAGACCAGGCTGGCCTCAAACTCACAGCGATCGACCTGCTTCTGCCTCCCAATATTTTCATACTCACGAGTAGAAATTAACGAAATGGAAAAGCTTTTAGTATTTGTAAGGAAAGGCTAAAGGAGAGGGTTTTTTTTTTTTTTCCCAGACGAATGGGCAGCGCGCAAGGGATTGTATCTGAAGTTGATTTTTAGCATAAAAAGCATAGAGAAGGTCGGTGTAGGGTCCGCGGGGTTACAGCAGGGGCCCAGTGCCTTCTCAGGCTGCCTAGCAACTCCAGCCTTGATGCTTCCCTGCCTGAGCAGTTGTGGGGATGAAGGAGCGGTAGAAAGGTGGGCAGGGGAGCACAGTGCTGCGTGTGTGTGTGTGTGTGTGTGTGTGTGTGTGTGTGTGTGTGTGTGTGTGTGCGCGCGCGCGCGCTACAATGTGGCATCCCCAGCTAGGCAGTCCTCAGAAGATAAACAGTGTCAGGCATGCTGGGTGGGAAAGGATTGGTACAAAAGTGGTTTTAAAAAAGAGGGAATGAAGCCGGGAGGTGGTGGCGCATGCCTTTAATCCCAGCACTGGGGAGGCAGAGGCAGGCTGATGTCTGTGAGTTCAAAGCCAGCCTGATCTACAAAAGCAAGTCCAGGACAGCCAAGGCCATACAGAGAAACCCTGTCTTGGAAACATTTTTTAAAAAGGGGTGGCGCGTGCGCGCGGGGCGTGGGGGGGCGGTTTCTAAGTGGAACACTGGCGTAGGCAGTTTTTCTTATTTACTTTTGTATGGTGCTGGACATTGAATTGAATCCAGGGTTGTGAACGTGGTGAGCATATGAGCTACGTCTGCAGTCCTCTCACTGTTTGTGGCCTGTGCGTTTTTTTTTTGTTTTTTTTTTTCTTTCTATAGCTTATATGTTAGATCTGTAGATATTTCTTTCATTTCTTCTTTTGGGCCTCCTTTTGGAATGGGAACATTTTTATAATGGAGACATTTGATAGCTTTTAAAAATTACTTTAAAAATATTTATTTATTTATTTATTTTTTATTACTTTTATAATATTCTGCCCATGTGTGTCCCTGCATGACAGAAGAGGGCACCAGATCTCATTATAGATGGTTATGAGCCACCATGTGGTTGCTGGGAATTGAACTCAGGACCTTTGGAAGAACAGACAGACAGTGCTCTTAATCTCTGAGGCATCTCTCTAGTCCCCTAAAATTAATTTTTGAAATTAAAATATAATTACATTATTCTCTCCTTGCCATTTCTTCCTTCCAGCTCCTTCCATGTTCCTCTTCCTCTCAAATTCATGGCCTTATTTTCTGTGTGTTCTCTCTCTCTCTCTCTCTCTCTCTCTCTTACATAACGTGCATTGCATCACTGTGTGAATACCACCCGTTCAGTCCATTTCATGTTACCAATGTATATGATTTCAGAGCTGACCATTTGGTACTGAATAGCCAAGTGGGGGCTCATTTCTAGGGAAGACTTTCTTTCTCCTGCTCTCAGCACTCCTTGGGTGCCTGTAGTTCTCTGTGTAAGGGGTGGGGATATTTGATATCTAGAACAGTGGGTGATATATTTAGAAGCTTATTATCTGGGAAGTTAGTGGATGTTGGTTTCATTATCCTCTTTTGGTTCTCCCTCTATTTCTTGGGATTTCAAACACATATAAAGGGCTCTGTTAGGAAGGCTCAGCTGGTAAAGGCGCCTGCTTTATAGCTTGATGTGAGTTCAGTCCTCAGGACCCACGTGGCAGGAGGACAAAACCAAGTCCCACAAGTTGTCCTCTGATTTTCACATGCTCCATGCAGTCCACACGCAGACAGAAGAAATAACTGCAACAAATAACATACACACAATAGATAAAAACCATCTATTCTTAAAATAAATGACTTATTTTGAACTTTAGTATAAAGATAGTTTCTTTTTCTTTAGACATTACTTGTACTTCAAAGACTGTTAGGACAGAACAGTACAAGTTGGGTAATTTGCCGGGAAGGAATAAATTTTTTTTCTGAAATAATTGAATTTGAAATCACTATTGTACTTTGACCTATTGCTTAATCATTGTCTGCTCTAGTTTTCCTCACAAATCTTTACTCCCAGAGACAGTTTCCATTTAAGGGGAATTGTACATTTGAGTAGTGCCTTGCCAGATATTTCCTTGTGCATATTCAAGTAATTGAGGGCAGGGGAGGCTGCAATTAGAAGCAAGCATTGCCTTCTCTTTGTCTTCAGGTACGAGCCTGAGGCCTAGGAGACACAGAAGGCTCTTTCCTTTCCTGTGGTTAATTACTGGCAGTGCAGGGCTAGGATCCTACAGTTGGTAGTAATTGGAATTACTCCTTATTTTTTCTATTTTGTCATGATCGCATGCGTTTGAAGTATTTCCAGGAGATGGGGGAAAATTCATTTCTATTCCTTTCTAAGAGAGGGTAATATTAGTTTGTAAAATTTCTGTGAAGATTACAAATGATCACCTGAGTTCATTGCCTGGAGCCCTGGAACCACTTTGCAAATAATGCTGTCTACTATTATATTTTTTTTTCCAGAAATATAGGATTTTATAGTTATGGCAATGATGATGATGATGACGCTTACGGCTATGGTGGTGGTGGTGGTGGTGGTGGTGGTGGTGATGGTGGTGATGGTGATGGTGGTGGCGATGGCGGTGGCGGCGGCGATGGTGGTGGCGGTGGTGGCGGCGGCGGTGGTGGTGGTATGTGTGTGTAGGATCTTACTACATAGTTCAGACTGGCCTGGAACGCAAAAATCTTCCTCTGCCTTCCAAGGTCAGGGATTACAGGTGTGCACTGTCAGCACACAGCTGGATTTTAAAAATAAAAGCATCAGCATGCCATCCTTAATTTATCTTGGGAACCAAATTAAACCCACCATATACGGTGACTGTAGTTTTCTTTCTTACTCAAGTTAGCTGGCTTTGTTTGGCTGACCATGCGCAGACACCTTGGAAATAAGAGCTCAAAGACAAGGCAGCCTTAGAGTTCATGGTTCCTTTTTTTTTATTATTATGGTGGCATCATTTACTTTGGTAAACTCATTCGATTTTAAAATGCCTCAAAACAAACATAACTCACAAATTCAAGTACTATACATTATACACATGATAGCTACATAGTGGAATTTCTCTGTCAAGCTGTTAATTCGCAATGCCTGGTACTAACACTGCAGTAGACTGCACTACCATGGCCATTGGTGCACAGTACAGTAACCAATACAACAGCTTACATGATTGCACGTCAGAGCCTTAATAAGGTTGCAGCATTTAATGATGAATGAAACTCCTCCCCCCCCTTTTTTTTTAACCTGAGGTCCAGACCCAGTGCCTCCTGTGTGCTAGGTGAAGCTCTGCCACCCTGCTATGCCCCCAGCCCAAAAGAAACATTTTATGTATAGGATGCAATTTTAGGTCAGATGCTTATACAAGAATAAGCGGTAAACATTGCTCTTGTATCCCTGACAAACAACAGCATCCCTTTTTACTATTGTGAGTCAAGCTAAGAGGAGCCTGAAGTATGAAGAGAAAAAGGTGAATGTTAAATCCCTGTATTCTATTAAAAGTTAATTAACATAAGTTCCTTGTGGCTAAACATGTTTACTAGTGTGTATACACACACACACACACACACACACACACACACACACATATATATATATATATGTACATAGGGAGGGAGAGGGCGAGGGAGGGGGATGATTTTGAATGCTAGTATATCTGTAGCCCTTTGGTGATACTTCAGCTGGAAGCACAACAGTGGTGAATGGTCTGTATTTTTTGTTGTTGTTGTTGTTTGTTGTTTAGGAAAAAGAAAAAGCCTATAAATGTCTAATGTCTTAAAACAAGTATTTATTATTTAAGGTCTCAAAGTAATTATACCTGCATTAAACAAATTAGGTTGTTAAAAAAAAAACCTTTGCAACAATTCTTCGCTTATTCAGAAATATATTTTACATCTATATTTATTACAGTTTGAACAGTTTAAAAACAAGTTCTGCAGATACTCTTAGCTCGGACGGCAACGCTGTGCTGTTAGTTCACAGAAATGACTGCAGGAACTATCCTCCTAGTTCGCAGACTATCTCCTCTAAGGCTCATAGCAAATGCTGTTCACACTTCATTTTACACATAGGAGAGCAAATGATGAGCGGTTGGGTAACTGTCCCGTAACTAGAGTAACCACCCTTTCAGTTTGTTTGTACAGCGTGTGTGTGTGTGTGTGTGTGTGTGTGTGTGTGTGTGTGTGTAAGGATACAACCTTTATAGCTCTTTCAACAAACTGGCTCTCCTGCAAACCAGATCCTGATTACAGAAACATTTAGGAAACAGAGTAACTTAATTTTATAAATCATCAAAATAGCCTTGCGGTGTGCTGTATACTTTATTCAGAATTGCTCATGGACAGAACAGCTGCTTAATCCCCAGGGTTCCAATGATTGTCTCAAAAAGAAAAGCCCTAAGTGAATGTCGAGTCCCCTCCTGAAACATTGGTTCCTAACTGCTGCCCGTTTTAGAAGCAGAACACACATTTTAGGTTCAGCTGGTCCTAGAACCCCAAAGTAACTCATGGTAACTCTTCAGTAGCCAAGCAAACTATTCTACTGTCCTTAGGATGTTCAGCCTTTGAGGGACAGACTTAACCAAGCCACCCTTAATACTTAGAGCCTCTGATAAAGCTCACCAGGATAAAGACTATTTGGAGGATAAATAAAACAGAAATCGCACTGGACTTCTGATTTATTTTTAGGCATCCCCCCTCTCAAAAAAAAAAAAAAAAAAAAAAGAAAGAAAGAAAGAAAGAAAGAAAGAAAGAAAAAAGCTCATCTTTGGAGTCCTAGCAACTTTACCGCTTACTGTATGTGTTCTCTGAAGAAAGCTGCAGCCCACAGCATCTTAACATTACCCATACATATAGAAGAGCTTACATTTGGGACCGAGCATCTGCACGGCCCACTTAGGTCCATCCTGGTGTCCCTGATAAATACGATCGATCTCTGGGTTAGTTGGTTCCTGGTGGGGGTTTGATGGAGGGAATACTACATGACCTTCGCATGATAAGCCTGACTTCAATGTCTGGGAGGTTATCCCGTCTACTCTGTAAACACCCCTCCTCAGTGGCTGCTAAGTGCAGATCAAACCGGAGAGAGACAGACTTTTTCCTCAGGCGAGGGTTATCTTTAAAGAAAGAGCCTTCCCATTCTTTTATAACTTCATCCACTTTCTCTGTCCTGAAATGAGAAAAGAAACGGTTTGTAGAAGAAGAAATAGACACAAAGTATAGTTCACATTAATGAAAAAGAAAGATGTATAACATATAGGGCTTGGGATTTTAACAATTTACATTTTTTTTTTTTTTTTTGGTTTCATGTGTGTTTTGTCTACATGTATGTATGTGTACCACTTGCATACCTGGTGTCTGCAGGGGCAAAATAAGGCATCAGATTCCCTGGAACTGGGACAGTGAATGGTTACAAACTACCATGTGCTCTTTGCTTTTGAGGCATCTCTCCACCCCCAGGTTGTGGAATTTCCAACCGACACAGACAACTATAACAGCCATAAGAATATAATCTCTAATATAGAATTCTGTGAGATTTCTACACTATTCTTTTGTATAACTTTTTTTTTTTGACAGGGTCTCACTATGTAGTGCTGGCTGTCTTAGAACTCATTATGTAGACCAGACTGGCCTCAAATTGCAGAGATCTGCCCGCCTCTTCCTCCTGTGTTGCTGGAATTTTTTTTTTTTTTTTTTTTTTGTGTGTGTGCAATTTTTGTTTTTGTTTTTGTTTTTTTCGAGACAGGGCTTCTCTGCGTTAGCCGTGACTGTCCTGGACTCTCCTTGTAGACCAGGCTGGCCTTGAATTCACAGTGATCTGTCTGCCTCTGCCTCCCAAGTGCTGGGATAAAAGGCATCCACCACCACGGCACAGCCCAAAGATTTGTTTATTTACTATTATATTGTATTCTGCCTACATATATGCCTGCATGCTGGAAGAGGGCATCATATGTGATTCTAGATGGTTATGAGCCACCATGTGGTTGCTGGGAATTGAACTCAGGACCTCTGGAAGAACAACCAGTGCTCTTAACCTCTGAACCATCTCTCCAGCCCTCTAAATAATTCTTAAGTTCTCATTTTAGTTTTAGGGGGGAAAAAAACTAAATTCTCTACCTACACACTCTTTTGTTTTGTTTTGTTTTTGTTTTTTGAGACAGGGTTTCTCTGTGTGGCTTCGGCTGTCCTGCATTCCCTTTGTAGACCAGGCTGGCATTGAACTCACAGCGATCCACCTGCCTCCGCTCTCAAGTGCTGGGATTAAAGGTGTGCGCCACCACGCTCGGCTACCTATACACTCTTATATGTGTTGTTATGTGTGTATATTCATTTTTGCCTGAAAAAAATCACACTATAAAGAAAATCACACTATACTAAAGGTATTTGAAATATTTGAAAAAGACTGCTAAGATTGCTCAGTTGAAGTGAATTTCATCACATTTTGTATTGTTTCATAGTCCGAGCTGTTTTACTTACTGCACGGTGCCGTGAGCCTCCGCACTCTCCTTCACTGTATTACCGTTTACTACTGCCTGCTTGGTCTCTGTCCCCACATTCTCATCTTCGTACTTTTGTGAGACTTTTGTTGAAAAAGATATTTCATTTATGATGGCTGCGAAAAGGTTACATTACATTACAATGTTGAAAAAGAAAAGGAAAATAAAGTACATTTCAGTGTGTGTGGGGTCACAACACGGAAGAACTGAACATCTCTCCCTTTGCTGCTGTGGAGAACGTTCTGTATAATCTTCACAAATAGCATGTCTATCTTCAAAATAGCCTATTGTGTCAGAAACTCACCTGAGGGGAGAAGGAAGCCAACTTTGCTCCTGGTAGGTTTCTCTTCTTTTTTCTCTCCTTGGATACAACCATAATATCTGAAATGGAAAGAGTCATAGAAACAACACTGCACTACCAAAACCAAAACCAAAACCAAAACCAAAACCAAAACCAAAACAGAACAAAACAAAAAAAAGGAAACAGACACGAGAACAGGTAAGTTGTTATGTTCACACAAGGGGCTACTAGTCAGCGTTCACAGTCATGAGCCAGGCCAGGCAGCATCTTTGTCAGTGAGTCTCCCAGGCACAAGGAAGAGTAGAGGGAAACCAGGAGCTAGTTTTATAGGGGCTAAAATAATACACAGACCAATTTTCTACATTGTGCAGAGGCACATCTATACTACCAAAAGAGCTGGATGAGACTAGTAAATACCAAATTCTGAGCCAGCCGGGGGTGGGGGTGGGGGATGAACAGGTGTCAGGGGGAGTGAGGTGGGGATGTACAGGTGTGTGTGGGGGAGTGGGGTAGGGATGTACAGGTGTGTGTGGGGGAGTGGGGTAGAGATGTACAGGTGTGTGTGGGGGAGTGGGGTAGGGATGTACAGGTGTGTGTGGGGGAGTGGGGTAGGGATGTACAGGTGTGTGGGGGAGTGAGGTGGGGGCTGTACAGGTGTCAGGGGGAGTGAGGTGGGGATGTACAGGTGTCAGGGGGAGTGATGTGGGGATGTACAGGTGTCAGGGGGAGTCGGGTAGAGATGTACAGGTGTGTGTGGGGGAGTGGGGTAGGGATGTACAGGTGTGTGTGGGGGAGTGGGGTAGGGATGTACAGGTGTGAGGGGGAGTGAGGTGGGGATGTACAGGTGTCAGGGGGAGTGATGTGGGGATGTACAGGTGTCAGGGGGAGTGGGGTGGGGATGTACAGGTGTGTGTGTGGGAGTGGGGTGGGGATGTACAGGTGTGTGGGGGGGAGTGGGGTAGGGATGTACAGGTGTGTGTGTGGGAGTGGGGTGGGGATGTACAGGTGTGTGTGTGGGAGTGGGGTGGGGATGTACAGGTGTGTGGGGGGAGTGGGGTAGGGATGTACAGGTGTGTGTGGGGGAGTGAGGTGGGGGCTGTACAGGTGTCAGGGGGAGTGAGGTGGGGATGTACAGGTGTGTGTGGGGGAGTGGGGTAGGGATGTACAGGTGTGTGGGGGAGTGAGGTGGGGGCTGTACAGGTGTCAGGGGGAGTGAGGTGGGGATGTACAGGTGTCAGGGGGAGTGGGGTGGGGATGTACAGGTGTGTGTGGGGGAGTGAGGTGGGGGCTGTACAGGTGTGTGTGGGGGAGTGGGGTGGGGATGTACAGGTGTGTGTGTGGGAGTGGGGTGGGAATGTACAGGTGTGTGTGGGGGAGTGGGGTAGGGATGTCCGGTGTCAGGGGAGTGAGGTGGGGATTACAGGTGTCAGGGGGAGTGAGTGGGGATGTACAGGTGTCAGGGGGAGTGGGGTGGGGATGTACAGGTGTGTGTGTGGGAGTGGGGTGGGGATGTACAGGTGTGTGGGGGGGGTGGGTAGGGATGTACAGGTGTCAGGGGGAGTGGGGTGGGGATGTACAGGTGTGGGGGGGAGTGGGGTAGGGATGTACAGGTGTCAGGGGGAGTGGGGTGGGGATGTACAGGTGTGGGGGGGAGTGGGGTAGGGATGTACAGGTGTGTGTGTGGGAGTGGGGTGGGGATATACAGGTGTGTGTGGGGGAGTGGGGTAGAGATGTACAGGTGTGTGTGTGGGAGTGGGGCGGGGATGTACAGGTGTGTGTGGGGGAGTGGGGTAGAGATGTACAGGTGTGTGTGGGGGAGTGGGGTAGAGATGTACAGGTGTGTGTGGGGGAGTGGGGTGGGGATGTACAGGTGTGGGGGGGTGGGGTGGGGATGTACAGGTGTGTGTGTGGGAGTGGGGTGGGGATATACAGGTGTGTGTGGGGGAGTGGGGTAGGGATGTACAGGTGTGGGGGGGAGTGGGGTAGGGATGTACAGGTGTCAGGGGGAGTGGGGTGGGGCTGTACAGGTGTCAGGGGGAGTGGGGTGGGGATGTACAGGTGTGGGAGGGAGTGGGGTGGGGATGTACAGGTGTCAGGGGGAGTGGGGTGGGAATGTACAGGTGTGGGGGAGTGGGGTGGGGATGTACAGGTGTCAGGGGGAGTGGGGTGGAGTTTTGATGCCCAGGGAATAAAACAACTTCAAAAACATGTTACTTCTTACTCTTGAGAGACTAGGAGAAGCATGTTAATGGGCAGGACTTCAAAAGTCATAGGAATACAATATATAATACTTTAAAAAACAGTGTTTATTTGTATTTTCCTGTATTTATATCTTAAATATAATAGAACAAATTTAGAAAACTATAAAAATATTAAACACCAATTTGCCAATGTCTTGAATGATTGTAAGTTAACGTTTACAACCATTTAATAATGCATCACGTGCACATCATATTGAAGACTGGGTGTTTTCTGCATAGCACGATGGGCTAGGTACTGCTTCAAGCACTTCACAAAGGTTAACTCGTTGAATCCTCACAGAATATTGTCATGTAGACAAGATTGTCCCCATCTTGTTGATGAGAAAACTGAAGCACAGAGAGGCTAAGTAACTTGTCCAAGGCGGCTCAGCTAGTAAGTGGTATATTTGGAATTCAACTTATGATTGTTAAGGATTTAGGAAATGCCAAGGCTTAACATATGTTAAACGTATTCCATCTGGTTTTGCAGAAGACTCAGAACTCTGAAACAAGCACGAACAAAGATTCATTTTTACGGGAATATAGAGACTTGGAGGAGATGCCATGTTCAAAGGACTAAGACCTTATAAATGGTTGTAAAATATAATATTGAAGAAATGAGAATTCCCCCACTAGCACCTTTTCCTCTCAGCATTACTTGAAGCCTTTAAAATGTGACTCAGAGCAGGCTTGTATAATAGGGTCACATTATTATTTTTCTTTTCTTCCTTCCTCCCTTCCTTCCTTCTTTCCTTTTCTTTTCTTTATTTTTATGAGACAAGTTCTCTTGTAGCCCAGGTTAGCCTCCAACCTGCTATGGAGCCAAGGACAACATTGAACTCCTATCTTCCTGCCTCCACCTCCCAAATGCTGGGATTGCAGGTATGCATGCTTGGATTGTGTGATGCTGGGAACAAATTTAGGGTGTCACGCATGCCGCGCAAGCCCTCTACTAGCTGAGCGCCATGCTTCATCTATAATATTATTCTTTCGTTGTTTACTGTGGCATGGGGGAGGGGCCTTAAGGTCAGGTTGTGGTGATAACATGCGAGTCTCCAAACTTCCTTGGAGGTGATCTATAAAAGGCAAAGACTAGTCCTAAAAGAGAGAAACGGTGAAGAAAGTGGGTAGGCTAAGAAAATCCCCTTTAGAGACCAAGAATTAGGATAGCCACCTCTGGGTGTTATAATGTGCTGCTCTTAGCAGGCTGGATACAGTTCTGAGCGCTCTCTGGAGGGCGTGCTAATCCTGCTTTACTCCAGGAGCTCAGTGACCAAGGCTGTGGTGGTGGTGGTGGGCTTTATTCTCTGTTTGATTGCTTGCTGGCGGCATCCACAGTGGCTCTGTGCATCGGACCCCATGCCGCGCTGTGCCGTTAGCGCCTGTGGGCTTAGGTACCTGATCTCTTCCTGTTCTAGCAGGCGGCGGTACGTGGCTATTTCCTGCTCCAGCCTCATCTTCGTGTTGAGAAGCGCCTCGTGCTCCTGAAGCTGCCTCTCGATGCCACGCCTCACTTCCTGCAGCTCTTTCTCTAGTCTGTCAGCCTCGGACTCCAGATCCTGCAGCTGCGTCTGGTAATGCTGCTCACTGGCCTGCAGGGAGTTTTCAAGGCCCCTTTCCTGTGGACAGACAGCGTCAGCAGTGAACCAGCGGCACAAAATGGGCTCCGGAAGTCTCATTTGCAATGTTTCCACCCATTCTATTTTACTGCTTTTTTTTTTTTTTTTTAATTTGTTTTTTTTTATGGCATCAGCAATCAAAGCCAGGGCCTTAAACAGGATAGGCACTGAGTCACACCTTTAGCCCCACTTATTATTATTATTATTTTTTAATTTAAAGGTTATAATAATTGTGTTTCAGTCATTCAAGTAGGTCTTTTTCTTTTTGCTATCTGAGTTTTTTTTTTTTTTTTTTACATTTATTTATTTGAACACTCATATGCCACAGCACAAGTGTGGAAGCCAGAGGACCGCTGTCAAGACTTGTGGCAAACACCTTAACCTGCTGAGCCATCTTGTGGGTCCCCTCTTTGCTGTTTGAGACAAAGCCTCATGCTGTAGCTAAGCCAGGCAGCCCTTGGAATTACTACTGTGGGGAACCTTGCCTACCTAGTTCATTCTACAGTTTAGGCTGACCTTGAACTAACGGTAACTGTTAGGATTTTGTTTTAGTCTGTCTACCTGTGATGTGACTGTTTACCTGCCACGGGGGCGTGGCCCTGTCCTGGGCCATATAAAAGACACCCTTTACGTGGCTCTCTCTCTCCTTTTTTTTTTTTTTTTTAAATCTTTCTAGCTCCTCTCTACCTTTTATTACTTTTTTATCTATCTCTTTATCTCTCTCTCTCTCTCTCTCTCTCTCTCTCTCTCTCTCCAAGTATGTTTCCGGAGACGGTTCCTGTATCTCCCTATTAAACCTTTTAAGTGGATCTGTTGCGTGGTGTGATTTCATCCCTCTGTACAGCTCTGCTGTTCATCTCTAACCTCCGCCGCCCACTTTTTACAGTGACCTTCCTTCGTCAGTCTCTCAAATGCTAGGATTATAGGCATGAATGACCGCACCTGGCTTCCTCCTCTTCCCCACCCGCCTCTCTTCTTTAAAGAAAATTGTATTTAGTGGTTGAGCGTGATGACACCTATTAACTGTAATCCCAACGACTCAGGAAATAGAGGCAGGAGGATCACCAGTTCAAGGCCCACTTGAGCATCTTTGTGAGAGGATGTCTCAAGAGCTAGGAACAGGAGCTGAGGATGTGGCTTCATGGTAAAGCATTTGGTTAGCAAGCACAAGGCCCTACGTTCAATCTTCAGTACTGGATATTTTTATTTGTTTTGTTTTTGTTTTTCTAGACAGGGTCTCTCTGTGTAGCCTTGGCTGTCCTGGACTCGCTTTGTAGACCAGGCTGGCCTCGAACTCACAGTGATCCTCCTGCCTCTGCCTCCCCAGTGCTGGGATTAAAGGCGTGCGCCACCACCGCCCGGCTATTACTGGATGGTTTTAAAAATGTATACTTAACTACATAGCTTTCTGTATTTCTTTCTTTCTTTTTTGTTTTTGTTTTTGTTTTTGTTTTTTTTTGAGACAGGGTTTCTCTGTATAACATCCTTGGCTGTCCTAGACTCACTTTGTAGACCAGGCTGGCATCAAACTCACATCAATCCACATGCCTCTGCCTCCCAAGTGCTGGGATTACAGGCATGTGCCACCATGCCTGGTTTAGCTTTCTGTTTTTCAAAATAATATTGTAATTATTCCTTTGGCAAGAAATGTGATAGACTTACTGTTATTTATTTATTTTTAAATACTGAAAACATAGTGAATTTCAAAGCTGCTTATTTGTGTGTGTGTGTGTGTGTGTGTGTGTGTTTTCTGGAGACTGGGTTTTGTGTAGTCATGGCTGTCCTAGACTCACTTTGTGGGCCAGGCTGGCCTGGAACTTGCCATCCGCCTGCCTCTGCCTCCCAAATGCTGGGATTAAAGATGTTGGTCACCACGCCTAGCCAAAACCAGCTGCTTATAAAAGGTATGCAAGGGGCCAATGACTTTGCTAAGCCTAATGGCCCGAGTTCAAGCCCTTGGTCCTACAGGGTAGAAGGAGAAAAGTGGCCCACAAAAATCGTCATCTGACTTCCACAGGTGCACTCACATAAACGAACAAGCAAATATATAAATGTAATTTTAAAAGGCATGTTAGGGAAGCGCTTAGCTATTTTTCCATTAAGAATCTCAACGGCACAGATGCGAGAAGCCAGCTGTTAGAAGACTATGGACAACAACACACGGTCTGTTTTCTCGTATCCACAGTCCGGAAGCCCCAGAGCCACAACCAAGTATAACTGATTTTTCTCTAGATTTCGGAAACTGAATCTCGAATGAGCTGATTACAGTCACTGGGTGGGAAAGCATCGATCGGGCTAGCATTCAGTGGCCTCCACTATAAAGCGATGGCGTCTTCCTTTCCCTCTCTCTGTTGTCCGCACTGGGCAGGGGCTCTGCCAGCAAGCTACCTTCCCAAGGCCCCTCCTCTTTAAATCACATAGCCTCTGAGGTGCAAGGAGCCCGGTGCCTTGGGACCTTCCTTACCACAGCGTGGAGAGACTCAATTTCCACTTGTAGGTGGTGGCACTGGCGGCGGGCCTCTTTGAGCTCAGCCTGAGCTGCCTTCAGAGCTTCTTCATCCTTGTCCATTCTTTTCGTTATATCTTCCTCTAGCTGGAAGAAAGCCAACAATAACAACAGAGAACTGAAAAAAACAAAACAAAACAAAACAAAACAAAAAACCAAAAACCCAAGGGGTTGGGGGCCAGAGAGATGGCTCAGAGGTTAAGAGCACTGACTGCTCTTCCAAAGGTCATGAGTTCAATTCCCAGCAACCACATGGTGGCTCACAACTATCACTTCTGGCCTGCAGGCAGAATGCTGTATACATAATAAATAAATAAATCTTTAACAAACAAACAAAAAAACCCAAAGGGCACTTTTGAACGGGAGCTGTTTAAAAGCAATCATAGAACTGTATAGGAATCAAATCACTTTCTATCAGATTTCAAGTATGCATTCCGGCGGGCGTTCATTACTAATCAGTGCTGCAGCCAGCTACGCTCTTCAGCCCCGGTCTGCTCTGCTAGAAAATGATCTCAAAAGCTCCTTCCCACTATGGCAGCCCATGAAATGCAGGAAAACACATCTGTTTTAACGAGAAGAGAGTTTTCGAGACAAAATTGTCACCTCTGATTCTTTCACTTTCCTGGATGTGTCAATAAAAAAGATTGATTGAAATTTAGTGATTATAGCTGGGCATGGTGGCGCACGCCTTTAATCCCAGCACTCGGGAGGCAGAGGCAGGTGGATCACTGTGAGTTCGAGGCCAGCCTAGTCTATAAAGTGAGTGCAGGACAGCCAAGAGAGACCCTGTCTGCATATTCCCAAGGGGTCAATTCCGGATGCACTGACCGGGAGTAGATGCCACTCGGAAACGTATTACTATACTAGTAAACTGAAAAATTAAGTCATCATAGATATCAATATTCCTTTTGTTTGTTTGCTTTTGTTTTTGTTTTTCCAGACAGAGTTTCTCTGTGTAGCCTTGACTGTCTTAGACTCACAGCGACCCATCCGCCTCTGCCTTCCTGAGTGTTCTTAAGTGAAAGTACTGCATTATGGAAATCTTTTTACTTTTTTTCAAAATGACCTTTTTTAGAAGGCATCTTCAGTTTGGATATTTGGGGTAGTAAAAATGATCCTGTGTTTGTGTGTGTGTGTGTGTGTGTTTGTGTGTGTGTGCACGCACATGTGTGTGTCCATGTAGGTGTATGCTTGTGTGGATGTCTACGTATATATGTTAGTGTGAGCCTCAGGAGTAGTTCCTCAGGAGCTTTGTTTTTCTTTTTAATCTTTTTGAGACATGGTCTCTCACTGGGACCTGGGCTTGCTGATGAGGCTGGAGTGGCTGGGCCGTGAGCCCCAGGGATCTAACTTGTCTCCAGATCTCGCTGGTGAATCACAGGTGCCACACTACCACATTTCACTGTTAGATGTGGTCCTACAGAATCAGGTCCTCCTCCTCTCACAGGAACACGGAGTTGTCCTCCAACACCCCAAAAGTCCATCTTAATGAGCATTTCCTAACTGTTCTCCTATTATAAAAACAATCAGGGGAAGACGTTAGTGGTAGGATGCCTGCCTAGTGAGCACAGGGCGGGAAGTGGGTATTTTTGTTTTGCTCTAAATGTTTTCATGCTGATGGCATGAAAAGAAAACACCTGTTTACAGCATCATCAACATTGACCTCATTAAGAGCAAGAGCGAGCAAGCGAGGTATTGAGTTGATTTGAAGTAAAAAAAAAAAAAAAAAAAGAAAAGACAACTTTTTATGTTCTTTTAATTTTGTAAATTTGATTATATGGTAAATTTTGTTTGCTGGAGTCAATAAGAGTCTGTGAATAAAGTTTAGGGCAAGATATTAGAGAAAAGGGCTGGGGAGCTGGCTCAGTAATAATTGCCTCTCATGCAACAGACAGGAGTGCAGGTCTCCAGAACCCACGTAAATGCTGGGTTTGGTATGGAAGCCTGCCTGTAATTCCAGCCTGAGGAAGGTGGGATAGGGAATCTCATCAGTGAGCTCTGGGTTTGATTGAGAGACCCTGCCTCAGCTAACAAAGTGGAAGAGCTGTGGAGGATGATTCTTGAGATCAGTCGTGGTCTCCGTTAGCATTCGGACCAACATGTGTGTGAACCTAACACAGTTCACCCATATACATGCAAACATGTACACCCACATATGCACAAACAATGCCCCCACCCCACCCCGCCCCCTGGGAAAAGATCGATGCTAGAGGGATTTTTTTTCTTTTTTCTTTTTTTTTTTATCAGCTGATCACTCGTTCTTAGTGTTAACTTGGTAAAGGTAAGCAACCAACATCTTCAGGAGGAACTATAAAACAGAGTGTAAAGACTTTTGAAAACAATATAAGGCTATGAGGACCACTCTTTTGAGTTCCCAGTGGGGAAGTGGCAGGTAAACTGTGTGGTAGCTAGAGTCCCAAGATGGTCCCTAGTGAACCACCCTTCTCCAAGCTCATCATCCATCAAGTGGCATCAGGCTGTCCTGAGTTTTGCTGTAACCAGTTGGCTGTGGTACGGGAGCTGCTGTGCCGATTCTAGACTAAGCCAAAGCAAGCCCGCCAGCTTCCACGTTCTGCTTTCGGGAATCCTGGGTCATCATTTTAGAGGAAATCTGGCTTCTTGGTTAGAGGTCATGTAGGGAGGCTAGGCAGAGAGAGACCCAAGATTACACGGAGAGGGAAGCCTGCTCAAGCTAGCCCTCGGGCAATCCCCTGCCAGGGTCCCAAACCCATCAGCCATCACTTTCAGTATGCCAACTGCAGGGCGCTAGGTCATGGCATCCTACCCAGCATCTCGTGTAGCACCAGAGTCCCTACACGGCAGCCTCTTCACCCCCCCACAGAATCAGAAGACAGGATACAATGTAGACCATCGTACACCATTAAGTTTTGGGGAGGGGTTACTTACTATGCAATAATTGCTAGCTAAAACAACTGTCTGCTTATTTTATTTTACTTATTTATTTGTGTGGTTCTAGGGTTTTGCAATATTTTGTGACAATAAACTGACTTTGGGAATTATTTGGGGAAAAACATTTCTCTCAGCATCCTTTATGTTATAAAACGTTGCAAACAGAATGAAGTGGAGTTTTGCTTTTTTTTTTTTTTTAATTCAAAGTCAGCTCAGCATTGGTATTATAAACCGGACTTAGATTTCTACTTTGTAAAATAAAATAGCCATTTGGTTTATAACTTTCAAAAGTTGTCCTCTCTCAATAGTTTTCTGTATCATGCAGAAGCTGAACAAACTTCTACAGTTAAACAGACAGCGGGGTGACCTTGTTTAAACTAGGGAATGGAACATTCTTTTTGAAAACTGAAACTGTTACCCACAGGCAAAATTTATAGTGCTATTGCAATAAGTTGCTAATGGAATGAAGTCCTGTGGTTTAAAAAAAAATTTTTTTTTAACTAACATTTTTTTTTTTTCCTGTTGTGGTCTTGTTCTTAAGTAAACTCTTTGCTGTGCCTAGGTGCTGGGAATACAATTAGAACAGTGGTATAAGAGGCAAGCTAAAAACAAACAAACAAACAAACAAAAACACCAAAACCCCAAAACACCTGAAATTTTGGAAACTTTGTTTCCCAAGTACTTGCTTTTAATTTATTTAGATTTGAGGCCTCAGTTATTAAAGATGAGCAGTGTCACTTTAAAACTGAGTGTATGGAAGTCGAACTGAGCCTTGGCCTGAGTTGGCTCAGCCTCATTTCTTTATTTTAATTATCTTGCGAGCTTAATGTCAGAAGTAAACAGTTCTCACAGCCCAGAGCAAAAATGGATACTTTTAGGTGTAGAGTCATTCACTACCCGGCTTGGGGGACTTTGATTGTCAGAGCGTGGTTCTGAGAGCCACTGTCACACACTCAGATGACTCTATTTATAGCAATCAGGATAAAACTAAATGCATGAAAAGATGACAGAAGCGGTCTAGGAATATTTCGCTTGCTTTTTATCTCCTCCCAGACAATCTTGACTCTCAAGCTTTCATTCTACAGATGTTATTTAAATCGCTCCCATAATTAAGTCTATAATATCTCTGAAGAGTGTTGGGAACGCTTCCTTCCTGAAAAACCTACAGAGGTCGGAGTGCACCATTTTATTGTTTGTTGACTCCATGTTTTAGTAATGATGGTCACCTTATGATCCATATACAGTTCCAGTTCAGCAATCAATAGTTATTGAATGGTCGTTCAACAGCACAGCCACGGGGTTTTGTCCCTGCCTGGCACCCCAGACCCAGTGCAGAAACACCTACATTGCCTCCCCAGTAAGCCGCTGCGTGGAAAAGGAAATACTGTACCTCAGAGAGGCCGGGACAGGAATCGGGTAGACATGGACTGTCTCCTTATCCTGAAGGTGCCTGGCTGAATGAAATCATTACCTGGATCCGTGTTGACAGCACCGTCTCTATCTGATTTCTGGTGAGAAGCTGTTCATAGTTTGCCCTGATCTCATTGAGGAGCTGGGACAGCTCCATTCTTTTCCCATCCTCCACCTCGGGGCTAACTGGACCTTAGCGAAGGGATGAGTCGCTGCGGCAGAGCCCAGAGCCGGCCCTGCCTGCGTCGCCAGGGCAGACAGCCCCGCGCAGCCTTAAAGATGCAGAGATCCATTTCCTACCAGAAGCCGGGGGGGGGGGGGGGGGGGGGAAGGAACTACTGGATTGCTAATCAATTATGCTAATATGAGAAACAGTCCCGGTCCACTGTCAATGGTACCGCAGAAACCTCAGAGTCTCCACCGGGAGAGAGGAAAATGACGCTCACAGAGTCACTGCCCTGGTTCCCTGTGCATATGAATGCTTTGTCTGGGGGGGGGGGGCGTTCAATTACTCTGTGGTAGGGAAAGGGTCACAGTAGTAAGAAAAACTGTTGTGAGCTAGGCATGGTGGGCAGGCGTGTTATTTTAGCACTCAGGCGAAAGATCTTGAGTTCAAGACCAGTCAGGACTTCATTCTGAGACCCCTGGGTGGGGAACAAAAGAAAATAACAAAACCCCAACCAAACCACCACAAAAAACCCAAAAAACCCTCCAAGTAAAATAAATAAAATTTTATTTAGCTTTCCCGAGATATTGTATGGGAATTAAACTGGGCTCCAAAAATGATAGCTTAAATTTTTCTTTATATTATATTTATTATTTTATTTATTTATTTATTTATTTTCTGAGATAGGGCTTCTCTGGGTATCCTTGAGTGTCCTGTACTTGCTTTGTGGACTAAGCTGTCCTTGACTTTACAGAGATCTGCCTGCCTCTGCCTCCCCAAGTGCTGAGATTACGGGTGTGTGCCACTTTTTTTTTTTTTTTTAAATCACTGGATTAAAAAAAAAATAATTGCTAAAGGAGAGGGAAGTGGGAGGAAAACAGAGGGTAAAGGAATCCAGGTGACAAGAAGCATGCTGGGGACTGTTCGAGTGGGGAAAAGGGACCAACAGAAGGTTAGGTAAGGTTGTGGGAGGCAGGGAAGGGCCGCTTCGGAGGGGGATACATATACACCAAGGAACAGTGACCTATGGATGGAAATGCTCTAATGGGGCCCGTGACTTTGTGTGCTAACTTAAGAGAATTAATTAAGAAAACCCAGCCCAAATGCTATGGAAAGTCATCTGAATGTACCGTACATTTCAAGCATCTGACAGCTACCCCAGACGGAGTTGATAATGACCATTTGCTGTGTTTCTCAAAGGGTGGTGGTGGAGCGGGAGCGCCAACCCAAGAGCAAAAGAGAGTGTGGTGGACGGAGGTGAATTCCTGAAGTCACTCGCGTGAAGCAAGGCTGGAGGTGGGCACTGGAGCAGTGTGGGAGCGTGAGTTAGCGCTGCCAGTGTCGCGACGTTGAGCCCTGTGGTCCCTGGAATGGGGCATCCGCCGAGGGAGACTTTTCCGTTACTAGAAAACAGGCAGAGAGCGACAGCTCACACTTAGGGGAGCGTCCTCAGCTCTTCCAACGACACTGTTCTACTCTACCCTGATGTCGTGTGAACCGTGAAGACGGAGGACTGTGGTCACAGGGGGGTCAAGCGTCGACCTACCCAAGGGGATTGAGTCACTGAAGTGACAGCGTCTCTGAGGTAGGCATTTGGACTGCAGGCTGCATGCCATGCTTGCTGCTTCCTTCTCTTTTCACCTGGCTTCCGGTTTGCGATGGCAACCTTCTTAGATGCGACTGAGATATTTTTTGAGAATGGGCCTGCTGTTATATTGGGTGAATGAATCAGATCTTGGTTCTAGAACCCGCAGGGCCTTTGATGTGCCTCTTATTTAAGTGTGTGTGTGTGTGTGTGTTGCCATGGGCACAGGTGTGGAGGTCACAGGATCACTTTCTGGAATAGTTCCTCTTCTCCCATAATGCAGTTGCAGGGATCGAACTCAGGTTGTCAGGCTTGTTGGCCAGCGTCTTTACCAGCTGACCCATCTCATGAGCCCACTTACCGCTCTTTTAAGTTTCTGGGTTAACTTATGAATGTGGGTTTTGAACTTATGCTTGTGTATACATGTCTGTGTATGCGTCCGTGTGAGTGTATGCATACACGTGGATTTGGGTACCCGAGACCGGAAGAGGGCACGGGATTCCTTGGGAGCTGGAGTTATTAGTGCTTGTGAGCCACTCAACATGGGTACTGGGTCTCGAACTCTGCTCCTCATCATTAAGCAGCAAGTGCTCTTAGCCACTGAGCCACCTCTCCAGCCCCCAAATTAAACTCGACTTAAATCCAGAAGTGGAAAAATTACAGTGTTCCTTGTTATTTCAGGTCACTCCTCCCCGGAACCCAGAGAGCTGAGTTAGGTGTAATGGAGGTCACACATGGCAGTCTGCACTTTAAATGGCTTTCCCAGTATTTCCTGTGCACCTAAGTCAGTGCCTCTCAGAGAAATAGTTTGATATGCCTCTTGTTTTAAATGTGTGTGTGTGTGTGCTACAAATGTAAGCTATGTGGGTTGTTTTTAAATGCTCTAGTAATCATGTCAAAAGATATAAAAATAAACAGGTGAAATTAATTTTAGTATTATATTTTGCTTAATCTTATATATTGAAAATACAATAATATAAACATTTACATTCTTAACTCTTTATTGTCTTTGAAATCCAAGGTGTATTATATATTTCCTCTCAAGTTGGACAAGTCACATTTAAAGTTTTTAGTAGGGGTTTGGGGGGTTAGCCCAGCTGGTAACTTGCCTGCCTCACGAGGGTGAGGACCTGTGTTTGGATGCCCAGTTCTTTCGAGGAGACTGGGCGTAGTGACGTGCATTTTATAACTCCAGCATTGCGGAGGCAAAACAGACAGATCCCTGAACTCACTGTCCAGCCGTCCTAACCAGACTCCTGAGCTCCGGGTTCAGGGACGGGCCCTGCCTCAAAAGAAGGCGGAGAGTGATTGAAAAGACACCCAATACCAACCCCTGGCTTACACACACATGGACACACGCTTATAAGTCCACACCCAAGTGCGCACACACATCTACAGATACACCAATAAATGGTGTTCAGTAGGTTGGGCATAGATTCAGTGGTAGAGAGCTTGCCTAGGTTTCACCTTCCCAACCCCCCAACTCCCTGAATCAGTAAGAAACAGAGAGGAAATGTGTGGCTAGCAGCTACTGGACACAGTGTAAACCCGAAATTTGAGCTCCTTGCTGGGAACATTTCTCCTGGACACCAGGAAATGCTATTCGCGTCCTTACACATGCATGCATAAAAGCAACAGTGCCAGGTTGGTTCTGAGGGGTTGGTATTTACACGTCTACAAGCTCATGACTGAAAAGTTAGCCACGTCGAGATTTCACGTCCTCTCTCCCCGCTCCCCCCTTTAAAGGAACATGTTGCTACTTTTGAAAAATGTTGCATTTTATTAAGAAAACCAGTCATCAAACATTGTGGGGTTAATGTAGATTTTGGTGCATTCACTGTAAGCTACAGAATAATCGAGCATGGGTGCCATTCTTACAGAGGATCATGACTTCACTCTCAGAGGTGCCTGGGCTCTTGCGTGCATTGCCAGGCGGCGGCAGCAAGTTACAGGAGGTGGAGTAGGACCCCGGGAGCTGAAGGTCAAAGGGCACAAAGTGGCAGGTAGGTAGGGTGACTCACCCTAGAGATCTATTTTCTGTTTCTGTTTTTGTTTTTGTTTTGTTTGTATTAGATCTTCAGGCTTTGCCGGAGTAGTGATGCACACCTTTAATCCCAGCACTCTGGAGCCAGAATCAGGATGAGCTCTGTGAATTCGAGGCCAGCCTGGTTTACAAAACAATTTCAGGACAGCCAGGACTACTAGAGAGACTTTATCTCAATAAATAAATAAATAAATAAATAAATACAAAAAACAAAAATGGGGCTGGAGAGATGGCTCAGAGGTTAAGAGCACTGTCTGTTTTCCCAAAGGTCCCGAGTTCAATTCCCAGCAACCACATGGTGGCTCACAACCATCTATAATGAGATCCGGTGCCCTCTTCACACATGCGGGCAGAACATTGTATAAAAAGTAAATAAATAAATATTTTAAAATAATTGACGTAGTCTGTTCTTTCACAACTTCATATGCATATATAGTGCATTCTAATTAATCTCTCCCTTTCTCTCTCTCTTTAAAGATTATTTATTTAGTTGTCCCACGCCCGCCGCCCTCCCCCGCCTCCGCCCCAGACAGGGTTTCTTAGTGCAACTCTGACTGTCCTGGAACTCATACTGTAGACCAGGCTGGTCTCGAAGTCACAGAGATTTACCTGCCTCTGCTTTCTGTGTGGCGGGATTAAATGCAAGCGCCACCACGCCTGGGTGAGTTTATTTATTTTTAATTATATGTGTAACGGAGTGTTTGTCAGCACGTATCTGTGTACCATGTGCATGCAGTACCGGAAGAGACCAGAAGAGGGAGCTTGAACTCCTAGGACAGAGCTGAGGACTCTCTAGTCCTCTCATCTCTACCTCCCTCTCATTCCTCCTCACACCCCCACATCAGTCCCCTTTCCAGATCCACGACTTCAGGCATTGTCTTGCGTTCATTTAGTTTTACCACAGGCCTCTGTGTGAGCGTTTATTTGGAACTATCAAACAAACTGGTAGGAGACTGGTGGTAACACCAGCAATACACTACTGAAGTCAATGGCACTCCTTCTCCCTGAGTCTGTCAGGAGCAAATAGTTCCGCATGCAGGACTGTTGAGTTCGTGATTGCAATGGCTGCTCTTATCCAGCAGGTGGCGTTTTGCATACTTTCTCTCTTTACATTCTTTCTGCCTCCTCTTCCTCAATGTTCCCCGGAGCCTTAGAAGGAACGTTAAACCTTTTCTTTAGGGCTGAGTGCCCATCTGTCATTTATTCTCAGCCCCTTTTGCTCCCATAAGTCTCCACATATACCCCCATCCACCATGAAGAGGCCTTTTTATTTCTTTTATAAAATATAATTATTACTTAAAAAAATTGTTTTGAGACAGGGTTCTATGTAGCCCAGGCTGGAACTGAATTTTCTATGTAGCCAAGAATTACTCTGATCGTCTGATGCTCCTGCCTCTACCTCTCTAGTTCTGGGGTCATAGGCTTCTGTTACCATACTCAGTTTACACAGGTGCTGTGGGTCTAACCCAGAGCTTTGCACACGCAGCATAAGTACCTACATAAGGACTAAGCTACACCTTCAAGACAAGCCTCTTGCTTTTAAGCATTTAGCTACTACCCTCTCTTCCTACGTGAGGGCTTGAAGGTTGGTGGCAAGGAGATATAGGTAGGTTGTTTGTTGGCATCTCCTGCCCACGGTCCATGTGCTACCCCCAACTTATTTGACCCGTGCTCCTTTCCTGGGGATGCAATCTAGGAAGCAGGGCACAGTTTTCCTACATGATCAGTGCCCCCAAACGCTCCTGCTATTTGGTCGGTTCACAGGCTCTCTGAACTGAAGCCCCACTCTGAAGGCCCAACCTCTCCCCACCCCCTTAATCTTGTCTTTCTTCCCTGTAGTGTGGGAAGGCTCCTCTCTCAAGGGTGGGGTGGAGGTTCCTGCTCTTGGTGCTGGAAGCTCAGTTACATAACGCATCTGGTTCATTCTCCATGACATCACCACTTCCTAGCTCTGGGCCCGGCACACAGAAAGTCGAAAACAAGTATGTGGGGAGGATTGCTATTTCCACTGAACGTGTTTCTGGGCCTGAGTTCCCTTCACTGAGAAGAAGGCCCGGGAGACTGCGTGGCTTTTGTCCAGATTTCCCCAAAGACAATGATCACAGAATAATAATGTTATACAGGAAAAGAAAAGCTGATCAAAACATCACCGTAGTCCCCTTTTCCATGTATGAAAAATGTTTTGCCTAAAAAAAAAAAAAAAAAAAAAAAAGCAAACCTCAAAACCCTGCATTATTAAGATCGTAACAGATAGTAAGGATGCTCTGAGCATCTGCGTCTTCTGTGATTACACGATTCCAAGTGAGTCAAATGAATACGGTTAGCTTCACCACTTATCTTGTGCCAAGTAATTGGTTGGATCAGGATTTCCTACTTGTAAGTAATTGATTTGTGTCTTCCAATCAGATCCGTGTCCTCTTACCTAACAGGAAATGCCCAGGAACTAGAGGTAACAAGACGTAACTAGTCTGTGTCTTCGGTGTTTCCTGTCTGTTTGAAGGTGGTGCATCGCCAGGAGACGAATGAGCAGCTCAGAAGGGCGCCATTCCTCATGTTTTTAATGTCTATAAACTGAAGCCCCGAGACAGGCAGCTGTCTTGCATGTTGGTGATTTTTTTCCCCCTAAATGACACGATAGGAATTTGGCGTTGGGTTTTGGAGGAAATGACACCCCTTTCGGCCTATGCTTATGAAAGCGTGTGACAATCATGATTGGGAATTTTGCTTTGAAGAGGGGAAAAGAGCTGAAGGGAAAGTAACAAATCAGTTTATTTTTACATAACGCATTGCTATGTACAAGGATGATAAATTTTAATCATCCAATACTCTTACCTGTCATACACACATCTGTCTTTCCTATCTTCTTCATCGTCATCGTCATTGTCATCGTCATTAATCCATCTGTGAGAGCTATCTGTGAGAGCACACACACACACACACACACACACACACTTAAACATTTATTTATTGGGTGTGAGTACATGTGTCATGGCACATGTGTGGAGGTCAGAAGATGACTTGCTGCTGTTTGTTCTCTCTTTCCGCCCAGTGGGTCCTGGGAATCAAACTCAAGCCAGGAAGCTTTGGCAGCAAACACCTTCATCTACCGAGGCACCCTGAAGGCCTCGTGATGTTTTTATCCTAAAAAGCGTCACAGATAAATGGATGACAACACATGTTAACACTAGTTGGCTTTTCCCTCCAGGCAGTTTGTAGCTTCAGCGTTTCTTTAGATAGACAGGTCCTTTTCGTTTTGGGCAATAATCTCACAGAGCTTGGTATTACTTGATTTACAAAGTATAATTTCTTTAGCAGCTTTAAAAAAAAATCAAGCCTATATTCTAATAGGATTAAAAACACACAATTAGTCAGCAAAAAAGGGATTTTTTAAAAAAACTTTCAAAATAATTGCGATGGATGAAAGGCCTTTAGAGGCTCGTACCCTTTTTGTAGATTTCTGCTCACACGACAGAGCGTGTCTCCACATGATGTGGTTGAGCTTGCTCTGTGTGTCGGTTAGGAAGACACTTTGATGAGGAGTGTCGCAATGAACGTGCTTGCCCGTCAGCATTTCTCAGCAGGTTCTTGTGTATATGAGAACTACTTACATGCATGCCCATCTGTCCCCTACATGCAATTCACGAGGAGTGATCAAACAGGGTATTTGTCACACGCTGAGCTCATCTCCTGTCCTTGTAGCTCAATGGTAAAAGCAGGCAGGACAGGGTTTGCTCTGGCATCTTCCCTGGAGTGTCTGCCTCCTACCATGTTTCTTGCTACTGAGCATGTGCAGATGCCTGCTGCTCGGAAGTCAGCTTTAGTAGAGGATGAGGGTGACAGTGCATCACAAGAGTATCCGTATTCTATTGTTAGCTGCACAGAGGATGAAAAGTCAGAATCTGGAGCCAGGCATGGTGGCACACACCTTTAATCCCAGCACTCGGGAGGCAGAGGCAGGCGGATCGCTGTGAGTTCGAGGCCAGCCTGGTCTACAAAGTGAGTCCAGGATGGCCGAGGCTACACAGAGAAACCCTGTCTCGAAAAACAAAAAACAAAAAAAGTCAGAATCTGGTTCCCCTGTTTTCCTCCGTAGCCATTGTGAGAAACATGGAAACATGGCCCCTGTTTGCTGTGGTTGTTGTTGTTGTTGTTTTTTTTTTCTTTCCCCTTTTTCTCAAAGGTATTTAACTGGGCAAGGACTTAGGTTTTCTAACTTTACCCTTTCCTCTTGGTGACATTTAGCCAGTCATATCAGATGGTGGAGTCGAGCCCCCCACAATTATCACATACGTGATGGATAAAAGACCAGAGCCATGCTGGCCTCCAAGACTCCCACTTCGAGTTCCCCCACCCCACCCCACCCCCCCTTCTTTTTCCCAGAAAGATTTGCCTTGTTGAGATGTGTCCCGACTTCTGTATTCCTTTGCGGACACCCGAGGCTCTTTCTAACACCCTGAGCCTTGAAGTTCTGCCTTGTAACTAAAATGGCACTCTCATGCACCAGGCCCACTAGATGCAGACTTACCTTGCCGTCTGGCATGTGGGAGAGAGATCTTTGGTGGGGCCTAATGAGCCAGGGTAGAAACACAGGCACAATAAGATTAGAGAGAAGAGTCCTTCATCCTGCTGCCTGGTGGAGGTCCCTGAGAGCCACGAATTCTAGCACAATTAATACATGTGCTATGAAGGCAGAGGCTACAGTCCTTTTGTATTTCTTTCTTTCTTTCTTTCTTTCTTTCTTTCTTTCTTTCTTTCTTTCTTTCTTCCTTCCTTCCTATCTTTATTGGTTTTTCAAGACAGGGTTTCTCTATGTAGCTTTGGCTGTCCTGGACTTACTTTGTAGACCAGGCTGGCCTCGAACTCACAATGATCTACCTGACTCTGCCTCCCGAGTGCCGGGATTAAAGGCCTGCGCCACTACCACCCGGCTTGTATAACTTTAAAATAAGGAAGTGAAAACATCAACAGATCCCCATTAAGGCCTAAGTGTGGGTGATCAAGCATGGCTTTCTCCTTGTCCAGATGTAAACCTGCGGTTCTCTAGGAATCTTACAAGAACTTTGTCATAGTAAAAAAAGGACTGCCTTAATCCCCTTGTGTACCCCTTTGGTGGGTTTACCTTATGTGACTGTGTTTCTATCCAAAGCACCCCAGGATCCACCCTATGCGCCCTTGACCAAAGGCGGGGTTCTTAGTAACCGTTTGAGATATAACTGTGCTGCCCTGGCTCCTGATAAGAAACTCCAAGTGTGACTCTTGCTTTGGAGGTCTGTGCCTGTGCTTGGGTGTGTGCTGTCCTTTCCCAAGTGCCTTCCTTTCTAACAGCCACCAACTTAAACCTATGTTAAAAGGTTCTTCTTAGAGCCGGGCGTGGTGGCGCATGCCTTTAATCCCAGCACTTGGGAGGCAGAGGCAGGTGGATCGCTGTGAGTTCCGGGCCAGCCTGGTCTACAAAGTGAGTCCAGGACAGCCAAGACTACACAGAGAAACCCTGTCTCGAAAAAACCAAAAAACAAAAAACAAAAAAAAAGGTTCTTCTTTTTGTGTGTTGCATACTTGTGTCTGTCCGTGTGTAGGGTGCATGCGCACATGTGTGCCTGTGCATGGAGAGGTCAGAAGTTAATGCCGGTGCCTTCCTCAACTGCTCTCTCTTAGCAAGCGCTTTACCGACTGTTGCTGCCTCTGTAGGAACTGCTCTCATTTAAGGGAGGAAGTAGGAAGTGTCACAAGAAAGAGATTTCTGAAAGAGTGACAGTTTTTTTTTTTTTTTGTACTGGAGATTGAAACTAGGGCCTCACGTATGGTGAGCATGGGCATCTGTCCTGAAAGTACATCCTCAGCTATATAGTTTTTCTGTTTCTCTGTGTATCACACATCATCTATGAATCTATCATTTATCTGTTATCTCTCAATTGATCAATCTATCATTTATTTACTTAAATGCTGAGAGAATCAGAAAAGACTAAAAAGGGTAAAAAAATTTTTTTAAGAGTCTTTTTTCCCTTCTTCCTGTTCAAAGCAAGGGAGAAGAGGTGGGCGTGGTGGTGCACACCTGTAATCCCAGCAATCTGGGAGGCAGAGGCAGGTGGATCTCTGTGAGTTTGAGGCCAGCCTGGTCTACAAAGTGAGTCTAGGACAGTCAAGGTGACACAGAAAAACCCTGTCTGGAAAAACAAACAATAAAACAAAACAAAACAAAAAGCAACAACAAAGCAACCTCCCCAAACCCCCGTCCCCTCCCCCCTGCCCCAAACAAAACAAAACAAAAAGGACAAAGGAAGAGTAGTTTCCCCTAACACCCAGAACACACACACACACACACACACACACACACACACACACACACACACTCACTCACTCACTCACAAACATTCTCACACACCCACAGTCACAGACAGACACACACTCTCACACACACACAGACACAGATAGACACATATACACACACTCACACACACCCACAGACAGACACAGACAGATAGACACACACACATATACTCACACATACAGACAGACACATACATACACTCACACACTCACACCAATAACAACAACAACAACAACAACAAGGGAAGAAGTGGGCATGGTGGTACACACTTGTACCACATACTTGTAGCCCTTGGGAGACTGGGGCAGGAGTTCCCAATCTGAAGGTTATCAGAGACTACCTAGCAAGACCTTCTCCCAAAATACAGAGTCAGGGACCAGCCGTCCCCTCCATTCTCTTTAATTTGATCATTTACTCATGATTTTGTAAATTCTTTCCATAGCTTTTTGAAGGGTTAATATTTCCAAAAGTCACACACAGGCTGGAGAGATGACTTGATTGACAGCATGCTTGCAAGTGTGAGGACCTCAGTGTGGATTCTCAGTGGCCACATAAAAAGGGGTGTGTGGCTGAATGCACCTGTTATCTCAGGGCCGAAGGTAGAGATACGATTCCCAGCCTCTCGGGCCAGCCACTGTAGCCAACTGGGGAACTCTAGATTAAGTGAGAGATCCTGTTAAAAAAAAAAAAAAAAGAGTGGTAGAGGAAGACACTGGGTGTCAACCTCTTGTGTCTAATTTACGTGTGCAGCTTCCCATATACACACAAGCAACAGCACACAGACCAGGACAAACAAAAAGCATGCCAAGAGGTTAAAGGCTTTTTGGCAGCTTCATTTTAATAATAGAAAATACCTCTCTCTTTTTCCTTCCTTCCTTTCTTCCTTTCTTTCCTTTTTTTTTTTTTTTTTTTTGAGACAGAGTTTCTCTGTGTAATAGCCCTGGTTGTCCTGGACTCACTCTGTAGACCAGGCTGGCCTTGAATTCACAGAGATCCATCTGCCTCTGCCTCTTGACTGCTGAAATTAGAAACGTGCACTACTATTCTCAGCTAGAAAATGCCTTTCTTTTTCTTCCTTCCTTCCTTTCTGCTTTGTTTCTTTCTTTCTTTTGGCTTTTTGAGATAGGGCTTCTCTGTATGATAATCCTGGCTATCCTGGAACTCTCTTTGTAGAGCAGGCTGGCCTCAGACTCACAGAGATCCACCTGCCTCTGCCTCTTGAGTGCTGGGATTAAAGCCAGGCATCACCAGGCATCACTAGGCCTTTCTTAAGGACCTGGAAACTATCTCTTTGGGATGTAAGTATCCAAAGATACCAACACTGTTGTCTCCCAGGATTAACAGTGACAAGAAGCCTCATGCCCATGGGCATCTTGTCCCCAAGCTGCCTTCTGTTATAAAGGTAGGAGAAGTTTTTGTCCTGTACATAAAGCCTATTAAGTAAGACAGACATCACTGAATTTACTGGCCATCTACGGTGAAGTCTGTGTGACAAATGGTCCACCAAATCATCTCACTAGAGAATTAATTGCCGCTTAGCTTGTGAACAGAACCTTGTAGCTTGTATCTGATTGGCTGTCTGATATGCCAGCTTTTTGCTCTGTGCTTGTGGACTGGACTCTTAATGAATCCCTTGCCATGTACATCCCATCCTGGCTCAACGCTTATTGGATAATAAAACGTGTTTTCTCTTTTGTGGTCTCTGTAGCATTACATGTTATAAGTGATTTATTTGAAATATCTAACATGTCCCTTTTGTAATTTAACTTCCACATGAAACACTATTTTAAGATTTACTTATTTTAACCATACATGTATGTGTGTCTGAGTGTGGGTTTGTGCACATAGGTGTAGGTGCCCACAGAAGCCAGAAGAGGGCGCTGGTCCCCTGGAGCTGTAGTTACAGGCAGTTATGAGCAGTACATGTTTTTTTTTTTTAATTGAGTCATCTCTCTAGCCATACAGTACTATTTTAAACAAGAGGAAGAGAGTTTACTTTCAAATAAAAATAAATTAAATCAAGGTAAAGTTCAACATAATATAGATAATAACATTTAATCCACTCACAAAGTTCTGTCACCATCATCACTATCTAGTTCTAAATAATTTTATTTCTCTTATTTCTTTGGAACTTGTCCTTTAAAGTTAGCACTTAGTTAACGTTGCGGATAAAGTTCAGAGTAGACAATCTTATTTTTAAGTTTGTTTTGGAGTTTTACTTTGTGTGGATGTGGGGGTGGGGCACATGTACCACTGTGTGTGTGTAGGTCAGGGGACAACTTGCAGAGGTCTGTTCTCTTCTTCTACCAAGAAAGGGCCAGAATTTGAACTCAGGTCATCAGGCTTGGTGGCAGGTGCCTTTATACACTGAATTATCTTGCTGTTCTAACAGTCTTTTTTATAATGTTAATTTTTAATGGAAATTAGTTTTGCAAATGAATAAGGCACACCAGTCCATGCACGCATGCACACATCCATCCATCCATATGGATATTATGCCTTGGTCATATCTGGTCTCCCTTACAGAGGATGATCTTGAACTTCTGGTTTCCCGTCCTCTTCTCGCTGCAAGCCTTGTGCTGTGACCACAGGGATGTGTCCAAAGCCTGGCTCTAACTGGACAATCGTTTATTGGATTTCCTTTATATCTTGTCCCAATGAAGTTGGGACACTCAGACACACATACACATATTTTTAAAATAAGTAAATCTTAAAATAGTGTTTCATGTGGAAGTTAAACTACAAAAGGGACATGTTAGATATTTCAAATAAATCACTTATAACATGGAATGCTACAAAGACCACAAAAGAGAAAACACGTGTGTTGTAATCCGAGAACGCTCATCACAAGGTTCAGATTTGTCTCAGATTTCCTCTTGTGTGCGAGCAGGACAGGATTGCTCACTTACGCACTGCTGTGGTATAATTAGAATGGGATGGTGACCCCTCCCTCCTTGGGTGTGAGAGCAGATGAAAGACAGGAGTACATCACACCAGCAATTACCCAGTCTGTAGTAGCTTAACTGAATCAACAGACCATCTCATTGTGCACAAATGGAATAGTTGTGTTCCTGTAAATAACTTTGAACATTTGGAGAAAACGCTGGCGTGTGTAGTTTTGAACTCTCAGAAGCCATTGTCCCCGAGACCTCCCTGACCAGCCTTAAGACAAGCAACTCATGCGGAGACTGAGAGCACTGAAGGCGGCACTGTGAGGTTCTGGGGAAAGCGCCTCCCTTCCCTCTGTCAAATCCTCAGTGAACAGAGCAGGTGGCTCCCCTTCCCAGCTGTTTGATCCTTTTGAGAGTTAAGCTCTCTGAGGTGGCTGTGGTACTTTAAAGCACCAGCCAGTGGGCTGTGAGCTCTCTATGGAGTGATGATCTAGCAGGAAAACTCGGGTGTGCACAATCCACTCTCCAGATGGCGAGCTGACCTCTACTGGCCGCCTTGCCCCACAATAACCCATTTTCTGACCGAGTGCTTGGCACGATGGCTGGTTTCCTGAACATTGTTGTCTGAAAGACTCCTGCACTTGGTGACACAAAGAGTTCTCAAATTCTTGAATAACGTTTACATCCTTGTAATCCTGTAGGTCCTCAGTTGGATTTTTCAAATACATTTTATTGATTTATTCATATTACATCTCAGTAGTTATCCCCTCCCTTGTATCCTCCCATTCCTCCCTCTCTCCCCCTCATTTTTCCCTTACTCCCCTCCTCTATGACTGTGCCTGAGGGGGACCTCCTCCTCCTGTATATGCTCATAGGGTATCAAGTCTCTTCTTGGTAGCCTGCTATCCTTCCTCTGAGTGCCACCAGGCCTCCCCATTCAGGGGACGTGGTCAAATATGGGGCACCAGAGTTTGTGTGAAAGTCAGACCCCACTCTCCACTCAGCTGTTGAGAACGTCCTGTCCATTGGCTAGATCTGGGTAGGGGTTTGAAGTTTAGTGCACTATTTGTCCTTGGTTGGTACCATAGTTTGAGCAGGACCCCTGGGCCCACATCTGCCCGTCATAATGTTCCAGAGGGCCCTAGAAAAAAGTTTTTTTTTTTCTTTTAAGGAGAGAAAGTGATTATTTTGTTTTAGCTCACGGTTCCAGGTAACAATCGTCAAAGCAGGGAAGCCAAGGGGGCAGGGACTCCATGGAAACAGTCATCTCCGGAGGCAACAGCAGAGAGGAGAAATGCAGGTGTCCCCATTCAGCTCACGGTTTTTTTTTTCTTTAACCGTTCCTGGAGCCAAGGCCAAGGAGTGATGCTACTCGGTCTTAGCCTGGGTGTCCCTCGATTGACTCACACAGTCAGACACCTCTGTCTCTAGGCATGCCCACAGGACGACCTCAACAGCGCCTCACTGAAACTCTCTTCCAGGTGACTCCAGATGGTGTCAAGTTCACAATGAAAACCAATCCCCTGAGACAGTGAATGAAATTCATGACTGTGACTTTGCACGAATGGTATATGTGTGTATGGATTCATTTTAGTGTCCACATGGAGGTATCCACCTTATTTTTTTAATTTATTTTTAAAAAAATTTGTCCCTCATTGTCTCTGGATCCCACCCTCCTTCCCTCCCCTGGTCCTCAGAAAGGGGGAGCCCTCCTCCCCTAACATCTGACCGCAGCCTACCAAGTCTCATCTGGACTGCCTGCATTCTCTTCCTCTGTGGCCTGGGAAGGCGGCCTCGTCAGGGGGAAGGGATCAACAAGTGAGAACCAGAGTCCATGTCAGAGGCAGCCCCTAGTCCCCATATTATGGGACCCACAAGGAGACTGAGCTGCCTCTCTATTATTTTTGTTTATTTAGGTTCTAAGTCCTGGCAACCATATTTCTTTTTATTTCATTTAAAAAACACGTGTGTGTGTGTGTGTGTGTGTGTGTGTGTGAGAGAGAGAGAGAGAGAGAGAGAGAGACAGACAGACAGACAGACAGACAGACAGAAGGAGTGTCAAAGAACAACCAATGACAAGCAGCTTTCTCTCTTCACCTTGTTGGTCCTGGGACAAAACTCAGGTCAGAGGCCGTTAAGCTTGGTGGCTGACACCTTGCCTGCTAAGCCAACCGCCAGCCCTGACTTTTCTATGACTTCACATTATTGGTTCATTCAGAAACAAACAAACAAACAAACAAACAAAAAGCATAATGCATTTTCAAATGCCTGTTGCCTTCAGTTGCAAGCTTTTACATTTAGAGACTGCAAGCATCACATCAGCCTTCGTGAGAAGCAGTCTGTCTGCTAGGAAAGCAAAGCCCTTGGCGGGACAAGCTGAGTGGATTAGAGGCCACACTCGCCTACGCCCTTCACAGATATTTTTTCACACTGTTGCCAGGAGAAAAATCCATTACGTGGATCCACCAAGCTTCAGCTCACCCTTAATTGTTTTTCTCGCATTTCATAACTAGCTTGTGGCTCAGAGCCATCTGTCACCGCTGACTCTCGCAATGGGCCTGGAGGATTTGTTGGCCCTACAGGTGCCACAAGATAGGTCATCTTGAAAAAAAAATCATTATCTCTGAGATGTCTGGAAGTTGTCACCTTGCACCACTGATGCCTCCATTGAATGACATTGAGTGAGATGGGTCAGTGGTCAGTAAAGTTACTGTGCTTCTCTTAAATTTGGGAATTGTTCCCTCAGGAAAGTAGGAACTGCCTGGCATTAAAAGCATGGGCTCTGTGGCCATTCTGCACAGGCTGGGAACTTGAAGAGGTCACTGGGCAGCAGCCTCATCAAATTGCTTCATTGCCACCTCAGCTTTCTCACAGGGAAAGAAATGCTCTATCTCACAGGACCACAGGGAAGGTGGACTCAGCCGATGCATATGAACTGCTTAGAACAGGGTGTCCCAGTGCAAAAGAGAGGCAGACAGGAAGGAGGGTGATAAAGTACGGGAGCAGAGGGAAGGTCAGCATGTTGCCGGAAATTAGGGCACATGTGTGGCTGGAGCTGGGAGAGAAGAAGAATTGAGTTAGGGGCTGGATGCTGTGAGGTGAGGCGGTGATGTGGACCATGCATAGGGTGTGAGAAGAAGAGGAAGGATGGGATCTGACCTTAGGGGGTGCGGGAGCAGTGTGGACGATGGCGGTGGAGGCAGACCGCAGGAAAAAGCTTTGTGAGGGCTTTCACTGTAGTTACAGGAATATATATAATTTGCATTGTGGCTTCAGCACATCATGCGTACACCTTGTGTGAGTTCCTTTTCTATCGCTGTGATAAAACACCACAATCAAGGCAACTTATAGAAAGATGGGTTTTTTGGGGCTCACTGGTCCGGAGGGATTGAAATGCATCATGGTTGTGAGTGGTGGCATCAGATGGTAGATGTTTTGGCTGGAATAGCTGAGAGTTCACACCTCAAACTGCAAGCAGGAAGCACAGAGTCAGTTGAGAATGGTGTGGGGCTTTTGAAACCATCCAAGTCCACCCCCAGTGGCGTTCTTCCTCCATCATGGCCACAGCTCCTAACCCTACCCATACACTGCCACCAACTCGTGACCAAGTATTCAAACATCTGAGCCTATGGGGCCCCCTCTCATCAGAACCACCAAATGGACATATGGCTAAACAAGAGCTTTGTGAAAACCATATTGGTGGACGACATCTCCCTGTGTGGCTGAGGGGGGCCTGAAACTCTCCATCCTTCCACCTTCTTCCTGTGGAGTGTTGGGGGAACAAGAGTGCAGCACTAAGCAGGGCACGATGGCGTTTGCCTGTAATCCCAGAACTTGGGGAGGTAGAGACAGGTGGATCTCTGTGAGTTCGAGGCCTGCCTGGTCTACAAATTGAGTCCAGGACAGCCAAAGGATTCACAGAGAAATCCTATCCCAAACTAAACCAAACCAAACCAAACCAAACCAAACCAAACCAAACCATCAAACCCCCCCCCAAACGACACTATCTAACTAATGTCTGTGTTGTTATTTATATATGAAATAATACCTGTATTATTTATTAAAACTTAAACTTACATTTATTTATTTTACTATTTATCTATGTATTGTGTGTGTGTAGGGGGTACATGCAGGATACAGCACACATGTGGAAATCAAAAGGAAACTCGCAGGACTCAGTTCTCTCCCATTCATCATGTGGGTCCCAGGGACTGCACTCGGGTCATCAGGACTGGTGGCAAACACTGAGCCATCTCGCTGGCCCAGTTAAATGACCACATGTTATTTAAAGTACTGCCTACCATCCCTACGTAACACGTGTTTTTGGTATTTTCTGTTCCATTCCACTTAAAAATGCTGATTGTGTCCCAGTATTTTTGTGTGTGTGTGTGTGTGTGTGTGTGTGTGTGTGTGTGTCCGTGTCCCAATACTTTTAACTAGGAGATCGCAAGCTGCAGCTGAAAAACAAAACAAAACCAACAACCCCTTCAACTCACCTACAGATTTAGGTCTTATTTGATTACATTTTTTGTTTTTGGTTAAACATCATGTTTTAAAAACTTGAGCGTTTCTGTTCCTTCTTTGTGACCTTTGACCTTTCCCAGCAAGCACCAGCTGAGAGTGTCTGCCTATACTCCGAACCAAATGGTGCCAAGGGGAAGCAATGTGACTATGACACAGTAATAGCATCTAAGAAATTTATCATCTGTTATTGTAGGTGTGCGTCTGCAGACAAAGTACAGCCATGCTTGGACACACAGGTTAGAGAAGCGGTTCCACAGGTGACTTTTGATTTTTATGTGATGGTGACTTCTTAATGACAATACTTAATTCATGTACAAAATATCCGTTCAGTCCTTGGGATGTATTGTAACTCTGAAGTGGAATAAGGGGAAAGGTTTCTTAGGAAGCTTCCCCTTGGGCCGGGGATGGAGCTGAGGCAGGATGTCTAGCGTTCAAGAAACGCTGGGCTCGACCCTTAGCACTGCAGAAAACCCTGGTGGTGCACGCCTCTTCTCAGCCGTCAGGAGGAGAAGGAGGAGACAGGAGGAGCAGAAGCTCAAAATCATCCTCAGCTTCAAATTGAGTGCAAATAGGCCAGCCTGGGCTATATGAGGCCATGTTTAAATCTGGGCCCAGGGCTTCTGCTCAAACTATGGCACCAGCCGAGGACAATACGTGCAGTAGACTTCGAACTCCTACCCAGATCTAGCCAATGGACAGGACATTCGCCATAGTTGAGTGGAGAGTGGGGAATGACTTTCACACGAACTCTGGTGCCCCATATTTGACCATGTCCCCTGGAGGGGGAGACCTGGTGGCACTCAGAGGAAGGATAGCTGGCTACCAAGAAGAGACTTGATACCCTATGAGCATATACAGGGGGAGGAGGTCGCCCTCAATCACAGTCATAGGGGAGGGGGGAAAGGGAAAATGCGAGGGAGGGAGGAGTGGGAGGATACAAGGAATGGGATAACAATTGAGATGTAATATGAATAAATTAATAAAATATATTTACAAAAACAATAACTAAAATAGCCAGGTGTGGTGGCACATGCCTTTAATCCCAGCGCTTGGGAGGCAGAGGCTCCCTGGAAGCCAGCCTGGTCTACAAAGTGAGTCCAGGACAGCCAAGTGTACACAGAGAAGCTCTGTCTCAAAAAAGCCAAAATAAAACAACAAAACAAAACAAAACCCCCAAAAGCTATATCCTTGATTTTACTTCCCTTTTAAGATCAGTTTTAAAGCATAAGAACAAAAAGTAACTAGTCCCATTTTAATTGTTTTAGGTATTTATAAAAATCATAATATCTGTAATGCTTCTTAAAACTCTAAGTTGCTTGGGGCTAGGGACAAGATGGTTTAGTGGTTATGACATGCTGAAAGAACTGGGGTTCAGTTACCAGCACCCACCTTGGGCAGCTCTCAATTGCCTATCACTCCAGTGCCAGGAGAGCTGGTGTCCTCTTCTGACCTCTGTGCCTGCACTCTCGTGCGCACATTTCCGTCCCCCACACACATACAGAGACACAACTCCCACCTATATGTTAGGTTCTTATCTCAGTTGTGGATATGCTCCTGAGAGATCAACAGAAAGATCACATCAGACAGAAATGTAGTGTGCCCTATGCCCTTACACACACACACACACACACACACACACACACACACACACACACACACAAACTTGCACGCACACGCATACTTGAAAATAATATAAAAACAAATCTTTGAAAACTCACTGGGCTTTAGCTTTTATATATTTTTAAAAAACTCACTTTGCTTTTGAACGAAACCGCTTCCGATGATGACTAAGTATGCAGGACCCTGGGCACGCGTGCTTGTTTGTGATGTAGGAGCCCCCAGTTTCGGTCTCTTGCTGCTGCAGCCCATCACTGAGTGGAGGCAGGGCAGGAGCTTGAAGCACAAATCAGGGAGAAATGCTGCTGTCTGCTTCTCCTGCTGCTCCATCCTTAACTAGCAGAAGAGGGCGCCAGATCTCATTATAGATGGCTGTGAGCCACCATGTGGTTGCTGGGACCTGAACTCAGGACCTCTGGAAGAGCAGTCAGTGCTCTTAAGCCCTGAGCCATCTCTCCAGCCCTTAACTAGCTTTCTTACAGGGCACAAGACCACCTGGCCAGGGAATGGAATGGGCTGGGCCGTCTTCCAGCAATTAGCAGGCTAGACAGACTCCACAGACATGCCCTCAGGCTAATCTGATCTGGGCAATCCCTCTCAATAGGAGACTCCCTTCTCAGGTGACTCTGCGATGTGTCAAGTTGACACGTTAGGCAAACTAGGACAGAGGGAAGGGAAGGCAGAACAGCAGTGATGGCCTAGATCTCAGTTTGACTGGGTAAGCAACCATGGATTCCCTTTGTCCCTGGAGCCATCGATGGAACTAGGGTCTGGCTCCTAAACCAGGAGCTAGTCACTGCCTTCACAGCATAGGGATGAGGTACTGGAGCGGCACTTAATATATGGGCCTGCAGAGGTCTGTTCCGCCTTGGTAGTATAGTGCAGTATTGTTGCATTTAATCAAAAGTGCAAGGTAGAGCAATGGACGCCCTTTCCAAAGGCACAGATTCTTCATCAGCCCTGTCCTTTGTGCAGGTGGTGGCAGGTCCCAGCTTCATTCTCCAAGTGTGTTTGGAAGCCCAGAAGCTGCACAGAGCCTCTCTCCTTCTATCTTTTGTTCTCTCTGGGGGTAATGAGCCTCCAGTGTGCTGATTTGCAATTTGTCCCTGAATTTGAGTTTGGGAGCTGGCCTTGAGTGATCTACCTACCTACCTTCCTTCCTTCCTTTTCTTCCTTCTTTCCTCCTCCACTTCTTCTTTGGCTTTTTGAGACAGGGTTTCTCTGTGTAGCCTTGGCCGTCATGGACTCACTCACTTTGTAGACCAGGCTGGCCTCAAACTCACAGAGATCTGAAGGAGAGATAAACCTGTTTTTTAGGATCCCAAGTGTGGGATCAGAACGGTCTTGTGAGAGAACGGGTGGGGTTAATCCAATAGAAGACCAACCACCTTGTGCGGGAGTTTGATTGTTGCCAGCTGAAAAGATCCCATGAACAGACTCTGGGAGGAGATATATAAGTGAGCCCAGAAGAGGAGGCGGGGCTGTTTGGAGACTTCGGATAGTTTTGGCTGTTCATCGCTCCACTTCCAGACACGCCTAGAGAGAACCGCTGGAGAGAAGGCTTTGGGGCTCCGGCTCCTGCTGAGGTTCCGGGTTCTGGTTACTCCAGGTTCCAGCAGAAGAAATCCTGCTGATTACCCCTGGAGAATTGTTCCTCGGAACTGATATCCTTATGGTTCGTTAATCCTCTTTTCATATTGTTTTGGTTAGTCGGGTTATAAGTGACATATGCTCAGTTAATAAGTTGTTAATAAAAAAATCTTGGACAAGAAAATTGAGCCTACAGAGACCCGCCTGCCTCTGCCTCCCTGAGTGCTGGGATTACAGGCGTGCGCCACAGTGAGTGGAGTGACATTCAGCCAGGAACAGAGAGAGGTGAGCAGGGTTGTCTGGGTAAGTGAGTAACAAGAAGCACTTTGGGTCACTTTGCAAGCAGAGAGCACGGGCTGTGCTCTTCTTCTCCCTTCCCTTCCAACCTCCATCCTCCTGAGCAGATCAGAGAACCTTCCCCAGCAGGACTCACATTTGGGGAAGGCTGAGCTGTGGTTTTATAGGAAGAAGGCCATCTCAGGCTCCTTTCCCTTTCATATGGCGCCGCATTCATGGACACATGTGGCTGGAGAGTCGAAGAGAAAAATCCTGCATTTCAGAGAGTCTGAGAAGTAATTGTGAACACTTTAGGCCCCTTTCTAGTCTTTCTTCTGTGACATTTGGAGACATTTTTGATTGTCACAATAGAGGTAGGAAGAACCTGTGACTGGCTCCCTGCAACCCACAAGATAGCCACCCCACCCCAAAGAGTTATCAGCCCATGACATTTCTGGAGCCAAGATTGAGACACTGTTTTGAACCCTGATATTTGGATGTTATGTATTACCCAAGTACTAGGACCCCACTCTAGTTAAGGCACAACCTCCTAGACTTCAAAGCTAAAAGGCACATATGCCAGTAAGGTACCATCACCATGACAAGCTACTTGAGATAATTTATAAAGGGAAAATGTTATTATTATTATTATTATTTTATTTATCGCCTTGGGGGATCAAGCCCAGGACATTGCATATGCTAGCCTTGTGCTCAGCCTCTGAACTATCTTCAGTCTGTTTGACTCAGTTTCAGAGGTTCCAGGTCACCATCAGGTAGACCCACCACTTTGAGTCTCTGGTGAGGAGGGTGTTGAACGGCGGTTGTGATTGTGTAGGATGAAGCAAGTTGCTTACTTCAAGAGCCAGGAAGCAGGAGGAGAGGAAGGGGCTGTGGGTCCACCATCTCCTTTAAAGGATATCTCCAGTGACCTCCCTCTTGGCTTCAGGTCCTAATAGTGTCACCCTGGGGACCAAAGTTTTGACATATGGGCCATTGAGGGGAGAACATTTAACATCTAAGTTGTAGCATCTGCTTAGTCATCACCGAGCAGCCTTGGCCTGGGCATCACCAGCTCTTATGTATTGCAGGGATAGTTGTCTAGGGAAGGTCCCTGTAGAAGAGCCATTTCTCTAAGATCACACAGAGATGTTACAGACAGCCCAGGAGTATGGCTCAGATAGGAAATGTGCAACTTTCTACTGTGTGGGCAGTTGATAAGCCTGTCTTGGTGGCTACCCAAACTTTCCAGAAGATGAAGTTTGTTAACATTATTTTTATTAAACTGTGTGTTTCTCAGTTTCTCTCTTAAATCAGCTATCACACAAATAATTGAGACTCATTTATATTTGTTTAATAATGAGCTTCACAACACAATAACTGAGCAGTTATTACTCTATTCTTAACCGTCTAAGCTACTTGGCTTCTTCTCTGTATACTTCACAGAGATACTTGCACTTTGTAGCTTTCTCTGCTCCAGTTCCTCTCTTCTGTCTCCAGGACCTCTGCTTGTGGCTCAATCTCCTACTTCCTTCTCTAACTCCTCCTTTCCTGTCTGGCAGGAAGCCCCACCCTATTTTCTTCCCTGCTCAGCAGTTGGCTATAAGCTGTTTTATTGACATATCAGGGTACAGTTGGGAAGCAGTGTTTATACAACATTGAGGCAGGAGATTCTTTTTGTTGTTTTGTTTTTGTTTTTTTTTGAGACAGGGTTTCTCTGTGTTAGCCTTGGCTGTCCTAGACTCCCTTTGTAGACCAGGCTGGCCTCGAACTCACAGCGATCCGCCTGCCTCTGCCTCCCAAGTGCTGGGATTAAAGGTGTGTGCCACCACGCCCGGCTTAGACAGGAGATTCTTAGAACAAGGATTGCAACCAGACATGGGGAGCACAGAAATCAGCATTTGAGCTACACAATAACTTTATGCCTACACAAGTTAATGCTGTTCTGGATCCTTCCTTATGACTCCCAAAACATGGAATGCTGAGTGAATGAGCAAGTGGGTACTCCTCGTGAACAATCTTAGGTCTTTCGAGTATAGATGGACCAGTGAGGTGGCTCAGTGGGTAGGTAGTAAAAGGCATTCGCCACCAAATGTGACAACTGGAGTTCAGTCCTGGGGACCAACATAAATAAGTGTAAAAACAAATACAATGTAAGTGAAAGTAGATTTAAAAGGTAGAACAATGGGATGGAGAGACGACTTGTTGGTTAAGAGCAATGGTTGCTCTTCCAGAAGACCCAGGTAGGATTCCCAGCATGCACACGGCAACTGACAACCATCTGTAACTCTAGTTCCAGAAGATCTAGCACCCTCCTCCGGCCTCTTAGGACACCAGGCATGTATGTGGTATACAGACATACATGCAGGCAAAACACATATATGTACACATAAGTTAATGACATCTTTCAAAGGTAGAACCTTATTCAGCTTGAAGTGTGCTGTCTTCTAATTAAAAAGGGGTGGATATGTTTTCCTGTGCTGAATAGAACCCTACACACAAGGCATTTTTATCTAGACTAAGTTTCTTAAGCTTTCAGACAGGAGCCTGCCTTGCCACCTGCCTGGAGGGAGGAGCGATGATCTCACTCTGAAGCGAAGCCAGAGTTTTCCTGACAGCACCTCGTGCTGACGTGCTCATGGCCCAGCTCATTCTGTGGCTGGGATATTTTCAAAGCGGGGCCTGCTGAGTGCAGTGATTGTGGCAGCTGGAAAAAAAAAAAAAAAGACATTAGGTGGAAAAATTCTTGTCCAAGTTAATAATTGAAGAATTCCAAGATCTTGTAAACATGCCCTCTCACTTTCTCTCTTTCTCTTTCTACCCCCAACTCCTTCCTGGTTTTTTTTTTTTTTTTTTTTGAGACAGGGTTGCATATGGTCCAGGCTTGCCTCAAACTTGCTCTGTAGCTGACGGTGACTTTGAACTCCTTCCTGCCTCCATCTCCCAGGTGTTATGATCAAAGGCATACACCACCATGCCCAGCATGAAGTTTTCTTGAATCTTAATAAAAACCAAACCACTCTTTATTAGGGGATATAATGTTTTCAAAAACACATTTCACGTGAGACTGTGAAGCCGTCTGTGAGGGTCCTTAGTTCATAGTGTATTAACCCAGGATGAGACTGTTCAGCAGCAGAGCTACTGTTGATTGTAGTTCTGTCCCCAGGGCCTGAAAAGCCCTTTCTAGCTCATTCTTCTCAGTCTTCCCGGAATTGCTGCAGCAGCAGAGGAGCAGCAGCGTCTGAGGTGGCAGTTTGCTGAAGTAGCATCTTGCTCCAACAGGCCATAAATACTGTGCTTAAAGTAGAGTCATTGAAGGATAATCACCCTAGGTTTCCTGACCTTGGCTGTGTGTGTGTGTGTTTTTTTTTTTTTTTTGGAACGATCCTATTGTGTAGCCCAGGTTACCCCCCCCACCCCCCACCCCAACCCCTATGATTTTCCTACTTCAGCCTCCGAAGTGCTGGGGTTAAAAGGCATGTCCCACCACACTTGTCAGCAGCTGTGGTTTCAGTTCACCTCATTTCTGCCTTTTGATGATTCGGTCATGTTTGGTTGGGTTGAGTTCTCCTGTCACTGAAATCTGGTGCTGGTGCCCGTTTCCACACACATGTCAGACCCTATGACAACTGGTGGGTGGGTGTTTAATTTCCTGGGCTGGAAATGACCAAGAAACTTAACCACAGTTGCAGAAGTCACTTCTTGAAGGACTGAATAGATGACAGGAGCTAAGATAGAAGAGGAGGTGTCTCTAGTGTCTGCACTGTGTGGTGGTTCATCTGAGATAAGCTGACACCTGCTCCAGGGTTTCCATCTGTGTTGGCTCGCTGGTCTCAGGCAAGGATGGGTCACCCGGGACATGGTACAGATGGTGGCCGTGAGCCTCTGCTGCAGGGTCAGCTTGGGTTCACACTGGGGGGGGGGGGAAGCTCTTCAGTACTTTCAATGGCCATTATCTATTATTATTATAATCTAGCTAGGACATTTTATGAAAGGAATAGTGGAGAAATGCTAAGCTCTAGTTCAATATTGGTTAATGTAATTATTTGCCTGTTGATGGTTCCTTGTTGCATACAAGATGCTGGAAGTCTCAGGACAGAATATTCTCAGCCCTTCGATTTTTTTTTTTTTTTTACACTGTGGTCATACCCTGTTGGGCCCTTAGATGCTGAGGACAATCTGCATGCGCAAAGGAGAGGGAGGAAAAGACTCCTTGGGATCACATCCTGCTCACCCCACCCACCTCACTTGGAACCCACCTAATTCAAAGCCCTGGGGCTGGTGGTGGAGCTCAGTGGTCCAGGCTTGGGGACTTGAGTATGAGGGGAAAAAATTACTTGTGAAATACAAATCAGGATCGCCATAGCATGACTGTAAGTGATGAGATCTAGCTGGGCCTTGTGCCTAGCATACAGGAAACAGAGGCAGGAGGATCAGGAGTCCAAGGTCTGCCATCCTTAACTACAAGTTTGAGACCAGCCTGGGTTACATGAGAATCCGTCTCAAAACACCACGAAGAGAAAAAACTGAGTTGCTTCAAGGTTTTCAGTGCAAACGTTTTAGTAGTTTATCTTTCCCCCAAAAAGGAAAATGCTCTACCTGTAATTTATTTTTCCTGTATAAAAAGCTTGAAGTCACATTTTGGTGATCTCACAAGCCCCATTCCCACTCTGAGATGGAAGTGAGGCCCTGCCTGGCATTTCTCGGAGGTCTTCTGGCAACCTGGGTCCAGGGCGTGAGAAGCAGGTACTCTTTCACCAGGCCACACCCCAGATCTAAGCTGATGAGCTTTAGGTCTTTCAAAGAAGTTAGACCGTTACAATATAGATACATTTGTATGCAGTTTCTTTAGTGGCAGATACATTAAACAGTTGTTTAACTCTTTTAAAAAAGGTATTTACTTTATTAAATGTGTTTATGTGTGTATGTGTGTGCCTGTGTGGTGGGTAAGCAAATGTGTGTGCATGTGCCCACAGAGACCAGAAGAGCAGAGCAAATCCCCCCTGGAGCTGGAATTCTAGGCAGTTGTGAACCCTTAAAACGGACACTGGATACCGATCCTCTGCAACAGCAGTGTGCACTGTTCACTGCTGAGCCTTCTCTCCAGCCCCTAATTATTTCTTTATAGAATTTATCTTTGCCTCTGAGAACAAAATGACTGCAAGTGATGGACCGCCGATATCCAGTAACTGAACTTGGACTTTCCCACATACAATTTTTGCCTTCATAGATTTTTCAATACGTTTTCAAGGCAATGCCTATAATATGTACATTCCTTTGGAATGCTATAATAAAAGCTCCTTCTCTTCTGGTAGAACTATGCATTTTTAGGGATTTCCGGAGGTGATAGAAGGCTCTCATTGCATGCATGCATCTGGTGTGTTCAGGATTGGAAATACTTAAGAACGAAATCTAGGGAGAGAGAAATGGTCAGAATCATCTTACTCTTCCTGCTTTTAAAATAATTTTGTCAATGAAACGGAAAGTTAGAAATCTGTCTCAAAGCCTGGCTTGGAGTTGTGAAGTGAGTAGGGACTCCGTACCTTTCTGTCTTAGTTTAAGAAAGTGTAGCTCGGGCTGGAGAGATGGTTCAGTGGTTAAGAGCACTGCCTGCTCTTCTAAAGGACCAAGGTTCAATTCCCAGCACCCACAAGACAGCTTCACAACTGTCTGTAACTCCGAGATCTGACACCCCCACTCCAACGCACATAAACTAAAATTAAATAAAATATTAAAAAAAGAAAGTGTAACTGAAACACTAACCCCCAAATTTTTATTAAGACTTTATGAGAGCTGGGTGTGATAGCACACACCTTTCATCCCAGCACTTGGGAAGCAGAGGCAGGCTGATCGCTGTGAGTTCGAGGCCAGCCTGGTTTACAAAGTGAATCCAGGACAGCCAAGGCTACACAGAGAAACTTTGTCTTGAAAAACTGAAAAGAAAAGCCGGGCGTGGTGGCGCACGCCTCTAATCCCAGCACTCGGGAGGCAGAGGCGGGTGGATCGCTGTGAGTTCGAGGCCAGCCTGGTCTACAAAGCGAGTCCATGATGGCCAAGGCTACACAGAGAAACCCTGTCTCGAAAAACCAAAAAAAAAAAAAAAAAAAAAAAAAAAAAAAACTGAAAAGAAAAAAAAAAAAGACTTTATGAGAATATGTAGAGTGAAACTAACATCAAATACAGGATAAAGTCTCTCTGTGAAAACACCAGGTGACACAGTAAGTGTGATGTGACCGCTGGTGTTAGTGTCTCCTACAAGGGAGAGGCTGGTCTCCTATGGCCTGCAATCTCTGTGCTTAATTCTGGGTGCCATATTTCAGAAGGGATACATATATATATATATGTGTGCATAAATATACATATATGTATATTTGCTTGTTTGTTTTGTATTGTGCTGTGTGTTTGAGGCAAGGTCTTATGTGGCCCCTGGTGGTCTTCAATTCCCTGTGTAAAAAGATGATGTTAACCCGACTCTCCCCACTCCACCTTCCAAGTGCTAGAATCACGGCCATGTAACACCATACACCTACAGAAGGAAATTTTGATGTGGAAATGATCATTGTATCCAAATTTTGTGGCCTTAAAAAGTAAAGAGTATAAGTCAGATGAAATACAACTAAAGAAATCGAGCCCTTTGTCTAGAACAGAGATGACACTGGCTGTTTGTAAACAGCTTCAAAAGCCAGGGCCAGGACCAAAGAGCCCAAAGTTCATGGGGAGACAGATCTGGCCCTATAAAAAAAAAAAAAAAAAAAAAAAAAAAAAAGGAAAAGAAAAGAAAAGAAAAATCCATTTCCAGTACAGTTCTTGTTTTAACCTGACTAGGTTGCTCCACGAAGCGAAGAACTTTCCAAGCTCCAGGCACTTTGGCCCTACAGAGTAATCTAGATTAGAATAGTCTTCCAGGAGAAACTTCTCTTTGAATGGGAGACCAGAGTAAGAGTCACTACCCAACTCATTAAAAGTCTTTTGATTCTTATATTGTCATGATTGTGAGAGAAAGGAAAAGCTTTGATATCAGAACTTCATGGAAAGTTTTGGGTGTGAAGCACCCATTGGGGAAAGAAAAAAAAAATTACCTCATTTTGACGAGGTGCAACAAAGCCCTCATTTGCATTAAAACCAATCGTGAGATTAAAAAAAGAAAAAAGAACCCTTTCTTCAATCTTCCTTCCTCCCATCTTTGTTTCTTTGTTTGTTTGTTCCTTCATTCCTTCCTTTCTTAGAGAGAGGGCTGTGTATCTCAGGCTGACCTCCTGTCTACCATGCCCACTTCTTTCTGGTGCTAAGGATGGAACGCAGAATTGCACACATGTTGGGCAATCACCAAGGTACAACCCCAACGTCTAAGTTTTATTTATTTAATTTATTTCTTAGGCTCAAGTAAAGAAAAAAAAAATCATTCAAAAACAATTACTTACAGATGAGTATAAGTGGCCAGGTGGCGGTGACACATGCCCTTTAATCCCAACATTTGGTAGGCAGAGGCAAGTGGATCTCTGTGAGTTCGAGGCCAGCCTGGTCTACAGAGCGAGTTCCAGGACAGCCAGAGCTACACAGAGAAACCCTGTCTTGAAAAACCAAAACCAAGCCAAACTAAAACAGATAGGTGTAGGCAACCAGAAAAGCTCAAATCAGTATATGCTCAAGTGTTCTAAAGCGGAGGGTGTTAAGAATTCATGGGAAGTGAGGTAGTGTTGGCAAAGAGGTGATGCCTCCCCCTAGCCACGTGAGGCAGTCGCGGGAGCTGCCCCCCCCCCCCAGGTCATCAGAGGAAAGAGCTGGTCCTGCCCCTCATTGGCTACAACACTCAGGAAAGTGGGCCCTTTACCTCTCCTGAGCCAGCCCGGAGAATTAGAGAGCTGGAGAGCTGTCCCAGCCCCTCTGCCAGCTGCAGCACTTGGGAATGTGGGCCTGGACCGGGCAGCACGGTGGAGCTGGCTTTGGTGGTGTAGGTGTGGGCGAGCTTGCTCCAACGATATAAAAGCAGGGGAGCTGACCTTGTTGGCTGCGACATCGGGTGAGCTAGCTGGGGCAGTGCTGGAGAGCTGGCCCTGGTGGTGTGGGTGCGGGAGAGCTAGCGAGCTAGCGAGCGGGCTGACCAGCTGAGATACCTCCCAGGCCCAATTCCAGGACTTTTGAGTTGGCCTTCCTAAAAATCTACCTGATCTATGAACAGCTGAAGTAAGTGATGGGGCCGGTCATGCAGATACCCTGCAGCTTCCACAGAGAGAGGCTTTCTCTTGTTTTGTTTTGTTTTCTTTTCTTTTGGAAGAGGAGGTTGCAAGGGCAGAGGATGGATATGAGGGAATGGGGAACTGAGGGAGATTGAGTGTCATGATGTGAAACTAATAAAAACTTAAGAAAAAATAGAATTTATGGACAGTGGGTATGTTAGCTATGAAAATGTGCCCTTTCCTTAAGGTCTGGAAATTTCTACTGTTAATGACCCAAGTTGTTCACTGTTCTAGGATAGCTTTTCCAAGGACGAGTGAGGATGCTTGGAGACTCTATTTCTCAAAACATGAATAAACTCATTTTGTATGTGCATAGGTGCTTTGCCTGCATGTATGTCTGTGCATCATGGTGCACACTGAGACTAGGTTCTATTTCCTGGAACTAGAGTCTCAGACATTTGTGAGCAGCCATGTGCGTTCTGGGAATCGAGGAGCCAAGCTGCTGAGCTGATGAACCATCTCTGCAGCCCACAAGTACAAAGAACCATTCCCAGAAGACCTCCTCCCGTTTACTGCTGACCCCCAGTGGGGACAGGACCCCGAGTCTCTCATGGCACTCCCACACTTGCTGCCACTGTGAGACCATGAAGATGCTGTGTTTCCCTTGCTGGGGCCCTACTTCTGCTTTCCGCCTTGACTGGGAACCCGGCTTCTAACTCTTTACAATGGGAACAGAATTACCAATCACGTCACAGGGCGTGCGTATTAATCGATACAAAACACACAGACAATGTTTGCACATAGAATCAATGCTACCGGGTGTAAGTGTTCTTTTTTTTTTTTTTTTCCACATTTTCTCCTTTTTAAAAGAAATTTGCACAAGAAATATGCTTGAAATCACTTCTTATAAAGCCACACTAGACTAATTACAGAATTGACTTCCTATGACACTTCAAACAGGTTTAAAAGGACATTTTTAAAAAATGTGAGTGTATGTGTGTGCACTTGTTCTTGTGTGTGTATGTTCACCCACATGCACACGTGTCCAAGCATGTACAGGCCAGAGCACTGGCATGGGCGTCGTTCACTTCGTAGCGTGGCTGCATTACCAGGTCAAATACACAGGCTGTAATTTTGTTTTTAAAGATTAGATTAATCTTATAGTCAGGATGAGCATAGTTTATTCTATGTTGATAGATATTCTTACTATTTATATATGTTTGTTGTTTTGGAAAATTCCTTAATAAATACTCGTGTGTGTGTGTGTGTGTGTGTGTGTGTGTGTTTGTGTGTCTGCGCACATGCATTGCCTGTGTACATGTGTTTGCATGAAAGCCACAGGTTGATGTTAGATGTGTTTTTTGTTTGTTTGTTTGGTTTTTAGAGACAGGGTTTCTCTGTGTGGCCTTGGCTATTCTGGAACTTACTCTGTAGACCAGGCTGGCCTCGAACTCAAAGATCCGCCTGCCTCCGCCTCCGGAGTGCTGGGATTAAAGGCGTGCGCCACCACTGCCCAGCTAGACGTCTTTCTTTATCAGACTCGACCTTACTTTATGAGAGACGATCTCTCACTAATTGGCTGGCCTGGGCGGCTGGTGAGTCCCTGAGATCCACCTGTGTCCATCTGCTGGCTGGCACGGCTACTTCCAAACTCAGAATGTTGAGTGCTTCAGCTCTACACGCGGGTCCTCACAGAAGCACGTTACTCAGAGGGCCATCTCCCCAGCCCTGTCCAGCAAACACTCCTGCACACGCCTCAGCCTTGCCTACAGGACGTAAGAAGTTTTGAACATGTCTTAGTTGGTGAACTACAAGAAATGATCAGTCACTGAGATACATAGTTCCTTTCTCTGCAATTACAACAAACGTTGGCTAGCTTCCCAGACTGGCCTCGGTACTTCATTTTATAACACTTTACGGCAGGTGTTATCCCTGACTCCTGATGTTTCTTTTTCAAAATTGTATTTATTTAATTTTTTTTTTAAGAGATAGCATCTCACCGTGTATCCTTAGCTGGTTTGGAATTCACCATGTAGAGTAAGCTGACCTTAAAGTCACAAATACCTTCCTGCCTCTGCCTTCCTGCCTGTTGAAGTGTCTTAAAAATGGTTCCCGGAATGATGGACAAGTTAGGAGAAAGCATCTGTCTTTGGATGTCAGGTTGTCCCGACACAGCGGGGCTGAGCTTTGCCTCTTTCCCACTATGCAACTTTTGGGAAGTCCCTATATTCATTTTGAGAAGGACAAAGAATTTCTAAGAGTCGCTGATAATCTCCTGATGAATCAATCTAGGAGTCAGTATAATTTTAAAGTTATAGTTAATAGACAGACATTTATAGTTTATTATATTAGCACTTTTTGCAGCTTTTTTTCATTTTGTTATGATAGCTATAGCAACATGACTGTCCTAGACACACTTTTTAGACCAGGCTGGTCTCGAACTCACAGCGATCCTCCTGCATTTGCCTCCCAAGTGCTGGGATTAAAGGTGTGCGCCACCACGCCCAGCCAGTAAATTTCTTTTAAAAAGTTCTGACCTTCTTTTTTGTTATCTGTTTGACTTAGAGATAATTTAAAGAGAGTTTTTATTTGTGGCATTCTGTTACTCCAAGAGCGGGTTTGGGCAACAGTGCTTGAACGACATTTCAGATGATTTATTCCCTCCCTCCTCTCGTTTGAACTACCTTCTGATTCCATGACGTCACCAGGCAAGTTCAGCCTTGCTCTTCAGAGCCTGGAGTCCTTTAGCGCGCTTCTCCGCTGGCTGCCATGTGCCTTGCCTGTCATCTCTGTGATGACAGATGACCCTTGACGCATTCTCATCCTTTTTGTCCATCTCCCCTTAAGCTCACAACAAAGAGAACAGCTCTGTGAATCTCTGTATCAGAGAGGTCGGCATCGGGTGAAAACCCATTTGCTGTTAGCAGTGCCTCTTCCTCCTGGGTAAGCCCACCAAGGGGAAGCCCCGCCCCCGGGAGCTGAACCTCAGAGTCCCCACACAAACACGTCCCTGTTGCGAAGCACGAACAGGGAATGGTGGACAAATGTTCTGTTCCTAACGACGTATTTAGCCCTCTAAAGAAATTTCATGATCTAACGTGATTCAGTAGCTCATTATTAAGAACACGGCACATTTTTAGCAGCAGGTTGCACCGCACCTCTCTCACTCGAGGCACACACGCTGCGCTTAACTCTCGTGTAGTCAGCTCTTCCATATGAATATATCATGTTAACACCTGCCGCGGGAACAGGGCTCTCAGCTCCGGGGACGTTTCTGAGTAGATTTGAAGTGAGCTTTGACACAAGGGTCGGAGGGTGCTAGAGACCACATCAGGGCCATATCAACCGTAAACATAGATCTAGAAGTCTTCGGGACCCGCAGCTAGAAAACCAGTTCTGGGAAGACCCCCCTGGCCAATGGCTGACTTAGGGTGTCTGGATGATACCTGCATAGGACACGCTTCCAGCGGACTTCCTTGAGTTTCCTTTACTGTATCAGTGTGATGAGAAATACTTTTGTTTCTTATTCCCAGCACTCTGTGAGTTCGAGGCCAGTCTGGTCTACAGAGTGAGTCCAGGACAGCCAAGGCTACACAGAGAAACCCTGTCTCGAAAACCAAAGCAAAGCAAAGCAAACAAAAACAAAACACTGCACGTTCTTTTGAGCTGTCATCTTATGCTCAAGTCTTTTTACGTTGTTCTGGGGTTGGTGACAGGACAATTTCAGGTCACCCAGGCGCCTTTAAACACAGAGAACAGATCCATTAAAGAAAATCGAGTAAGAACTCCCAAGAGTAGGAGGGACTCCAAAGGAGGGATGCACGGACATTCTTGTTAAAGAAGATTTATTTTTATTATATTTATTTTACTTTCATACATATGTGTGGCTGTGTTTGTGTGAGTGTAAGGTGCCCGTGGAGGGCAAAGACATCAGATCCCCTAGAGTTGGAGTCACAGGTGGTTGTGAGCCACCTAGTGTGGGTGCTGCAAAATGAACTGAGCCTCTCTCTGAGCATAGCACATGCTCTTAACCTCCGAGCCATCTTTCTTGTCCCATGATGCTCATTTTTAATGTTTTATTCAATATGCTTAGATGATGAAATGCTACATTTTTTGGTTGTTTTGATGATTAAGCTTTTGATATTTTTGTTTTACTAGTTTTATACGTGAATGTATAGGTTTTATGAATTATGTTCAGGTTCTTGTGTGTGTGTGTGTGTGTGTGTGTGTGTGTGTGTGTGTATGTAGGGCAAGGTCTCTTCATTGGCCTGGAGAGCATTGAGTAGTCTACACTGGCTCGTCAGGAGCACCAAGGATCCGTCTGGCTGCTTCTGTCACCCTGGCACTGGAATTACAAGTGCACACACCATACCTGGCTTTTTTTAAAAAAAAAATGTGAATTCTAGGGTCTGTACTCAGGTGATTTTTGCCAACTGAGCTGTGGCTCTATCCCAGACTTTCTGTTTTATATTTTTTAAGTTTGGCTTTCTGTGTCATGTCTTGTGAGTTTTTTCCCTTGAGGACTGGCTTATGGGAGTTGGTTCTCCGACTTCTGACAGGGTCAATATAAAACTGTTTGTGTAAAGCACTGCTGCTCAGCCTGGCCAGATCTTCAGTCTGGTTCTTCCAAGGGCCTGAACCCTCCTCCAACCAGACCTTTTTGGTTTTTATCATCAAGACAGAGTCTGAGCCTTTGGAGATGTTTTTCAAAAGAGGGAACGAGGCTGTGACTGTCCATGGTAGAAGGTCTCTAATATGGAGAGAGAGAGGCGAGAAGAAACACCAGATGTGCCAACTGACAACTTTTGGTTGGAGGTGTGGCTATAATTGGTAAAGGAACAAGTTCTAAAAACATGTCTCCTCTTTGGAGCTTTCAACGTGTTAAGAAATCAGACCCTATGTTGTATGTACAATGTTCTTTCCCTATAGTCTATATTTGATATTCATTCTCTCTCTCTCTCTCTCTCTCTCTCTCTCTCTCTCTCTCTCTCTCTCTCTCTCTCTCTTATTCGGAGATAGGGTTTCTCTATATAGCTCTGGCTGTTTTGGAACTCGCTCTGTAGACCAGGCTGGCCTCAAACTCACAGAGATCCACCTGCCTCTGCCTCCCGTGCCCCACCACCGCCTGGCTTGATCATCTCTTAATGTCCCCCATACATGCCATGTCCCATTTCTTTTTTCTTTTTTTTTTTTAAATTTTTTTTTATTATTATGTATACAGGGTTCTGCCTGCATGTACACCTGCAGGCCAGAAGAGGGCATCAGATCACATTACAGATGGTTGTGAGCCACTATGTGGTTGCTGGGAACTGAACTCAGGACCTCTGGAAGAGCAGGCGGTGCTCTTAACCATTGAGCCATCTCTCCAGCCCCGTCATGTCCCATTTCTGTGCTGTGTTTGGAAAATACTGTACAATCAAGTCCTTCATTAAATTTTTTTTTTTTTTTTGAGACAGGGCCTTATGTAACCCAGGCTATCCTCAAACTTGCTGTGTAGCTGAGGACGGCACTGAGTTCCGGATCCGCCTGTCTCTGCTTCCCAACTGCTGGAATTCCAGGTGTGTGCCACCACGGCCCAGCTGAAGTCCTTTAGCCCCAGCTGTCTTTATGTTTGGTTTTCCTCCTCACTGGCAAAGTAAACTTTGTATTGTTATCCAGAGAGGGTCTCACTATGTAGCCTTATCTAGTCTGGAATTTACTATGTAATCTAGGTTCACTTGGAACTTGTGGCAATTCCCCTGTTTCAGCTTCCCAAGTGCTCGCCTGTGAACAGCCACAGTCAGCTGTGAACTTGTTGAAGTATGAGGCATAGCTTTTGTGCCTTTTTCTAAATTTATGAGACACCTTTTCAGTGATCGACATAAAGAAATAGGCATCGATGAATTATAAGTTGGTCACTGTAATAATTTTTATCCTTGTCTGGTGACATAGACCGTTGGCTACAGTGTGAGGGACACTGAGGTCTACTTTCAGCTATGGTGCCATTCTGTTCTTGTGTGATGTTAAAACCCACAGGCAAAATGGCTGAAATCTTCACGTAATAAAGAAGGCAGGTAAGTGATGAATTAATGTTAGCGACACAGTAATGACCTGCCAATCATGACTCCAGCCCTGAGTAAGATACTAAATGTCTTAGTGGGGGGGGGGGGGACCAACAATCCAGAATGACTTCATTAGCTTGCAAAAGTACATTTATTGAAGCACAGAGACACTCAGAACCAATCTCTCCTTCCTACTTTAAAAACAATGTTCTAGGAAGAAAATAAGAGGATGCAGAAAATGGGCTGGTCAGCTAATTTTGGACAGCAGGTTTTCCCGGGGGTGAGGGTGGCGGCGGGAGTGGGGAGGTGGGGGGAGGTGAGCCAGCATCATGGTCAGCCTGGGGCGGGCTCTTCACTGGCTCCCTCGTCAATTGTTTCCTTTGATGGACGCCCCTGCCGAACTGGAAACTGCTTATTTTATTTTCACTTCGGAAATGTTGCTGACTTGAGATGAGACAATTTTGCCGTCTACCACCTCCTCTATAATGGTCTTCGTCACTCTCGTCTTGTTGGGATCTGAAAATCATGGGACCACAAGGTCAGCCACTGAGACCCAGAGCAGGAGAAACTCGGCGCTTGCCGACTGTGTTCTCTTCTCTTAAGATATTGTCAGCAACTGTGGACATGTTATCTTTCTTCTTACTGTGTGTGTATGTACACCTGTGCAGCTGGGCACACACGCATGTATGTGTGTGAGTGTGGAAGAGGACAACCTCAGCAGGACTGTCCAGGCAATAGCCACCTCTTTTTTTTTTTTTTTTTTTGAGTCAGGGTCTCTCTCACTCTAGCGTGGAATTTGCCAAAATGGGTCAGGCTGGCCAGTCAAAAAGCTTCAAAAGAGCAGGGGTGGAGTTGGTGCACACCTTTTAATCCCAGCACTCAGAGGTAGAGGGAGGCGGGTCTGTATGAGTTCGAGGCTAGCCTGGTCTACAGAGCGCATACCAGGACAGAGTTATACAGAGAAACCCTGTCTCAAAAACCAAAGCCAAACCGAACCAAAACGCATCAGAAGTCTACCTGTCTTCACCTGTGCCACCTTTGGAATTTCCAGCCCCTAAGTGCCTGTGTGTTTTGCTTTGTGTCCCCCGCCACTACCATGGGTTCTCAGTGTTGAACTCAGGTCCGCCTGTGCTTGCAAGCGAAGCACTGCTGCCTAGCCGTTTGGCCACCCCAATGGTAAAAACATACAAGAAAGCAAGCCTTTCATTCTAAAATACTTTTCTGTGACAACCCATTGAAAAGTACTTTGAAGCCAGGCATGGTGGTGCACGCCTTTAATCCCAGCACTCAGGAGGCAGAGGCAGGTGGACTGCTGTGAGTTCGACGGCAGCCTGGTCTACAAAGCGAGTCCAGGACTGCCAAGATAACATAGAGAAACCTTGTCTGGGGAGGAGGAAGGAAAAAAAAAAAAAAAAAAAAAAAAAAAAAAGAAAGAAAGAAAGAAAAGAAAAGTACTTCGAGATGGTAACATCGTTATCAGCATTTAGAAAGTCTATACCTTTTCCTTGGCCAGATCTTGAGTCACTCAACACCATGTGCTTGGATACTAAGTTTGTATAATCACATCCACTGGAGGGAAGAAGAAAAGAACAACATTTTCCTTTGCAGTTTGCCAAGGTGGGAGAGGTCCTCCAGCCCTTGGGAGAGCCCAGGCTGCAGCTGTGGGTATCTTCTGATTGGGCTGTGTCTGTTATGTTACCTTACTGCTTTAAGGGGACACGTCTGGCCCCTCCCCTTCCCTCTTTGATGTCGTAAGCCCACTTCGTGCATCTCACTCACCCTCCTTCTCCATTGAGCAGGCGACGGTAGGTCTCGATCTCCTCCTCCAGGCGTGCCTTGATGTTCAGGAGGCAGTCATACTCTGCTTTCTGGCACTCTGTCTCGCCCCGAATCTGACAGAGCTCTTCCTCCAGGCTGCTGATCTGCGTCTGGACTCCACACAGCCGGGCCACATAGCCAGCTTCCACGTCAGCCAGGGTCCCTTCCAGAGAGCATTTCTAAGACAAAGAGAAAACAAAAATTCATGTTGAAGATAAGTCAGTGGATGATTTGGGGAAAAAAAAAAAAAGTCCGATTTTGTATGAGTAGGCGTACGCTTTGCCCTGCTAGGGCACAATCTACGCTGTCTTTGCCTCTTTAACTTTCACTGGCAGGATTCAAATTAAATCTTTAATGGAAATGGAGAGAGTTGTCTTGTTCGTGCGCGCGCGCGTGCTTGCGTACATGTGTATGTGTAGGCCAGAAGTTGGCATGTCCATCTCCCTCTGTTGTCCTCGATATTTCATGACAGGGTCTCTCGCTGAAACGCGCTCACTGATTTGGCCAGGTTACTCACAAAGCTGCCTGTTCCTACGCACCCTCTCCCCAGTCTTTCACAGGGGTGCCAGGGATCTGAACTCCGGTACTCACACTTACACAGCAAGCAGTATTTTCCCCCACAGAGCCATCGCCCAGCTCCAGAGAGCCGCATGCCTCACTCTTTACGTTCTCTAGCAGACAAAACCTTTTCCTTCCTCTGTCTTTTGTGTCTGTGTGTTTAGCGAGCATCACGGGTAATGGAGGGCAACATATTTGCTTAACTCCTTATTGGAGATTTAAAACAAACCCACAGACAACCGTCAGCACATACCAGGGCCAGCTGGGATTGAAGCTCGATTTCCAGGGCTTGCACGGTGCGTTTCAGTTCCATTATCTCGTTCCTGGCGCAGTCGGCTGCCCCTACATCGGTAGAGATCTGGGCTTGCAGGGATGCACTCTAAATGGAAATAAAGCACAGTTGTCATGGGAGCAGAGATGGTGGCTTAAGCTCGACCCGCAGGTTGAGGCACCCGCTGCCGCACCCTACCCGCTCATTGAATTGTTTCTCAGCTTCCTGGCGGTTCTGCTCAGCCATGGCCTCATACTGAGCCCTCATGTCATTCAGTAGCTTGGTCAGGTCGGTTCCTGGGGCAGCATTCATTTCTACTGTCACGTCCCCTCCAGAGCTTCCTCGCAGGCACTTCATTTCCTAGCGTACAGGGATGGAAAAGGGACCACAATGATTCGGATGGAAAGCTGCCACCATCTAAGGCATGCGTCACTGCAAACATTCAAAACTGCGACACCCCGGAGGATCTTCAAGATGCGACAACAAGTGCTCATCGCTAAGCTTTCCTGGCCATTGGATATGGGGAGTGCATTTAGTTACACCGAGTTCACTCTTGTAGACTAGACACGGTGTGAAGTCTGGGGCCGTTCGCGCATGCGCAGCCGGTTCCCACCTCCTCATGGTTCTTCCTCAGGCAGACCAGTTCCTCAGTCAAAGCCTCGATCTGCATCTCCAGGTCAGAGCGAGTCATGGTCAGGCCATCCAGCACTTTCCGCAGGCCGTTGATGTCGCCCTCTATGCACTCCCGGAGGCACAGTTCATGCTCATACCTGGGGGGGGGGGGTGGGCGGCAGGAAGGCAGGTGAGGGGACCTCTCTTTCATACCCTTGGAAAAGTGTTCACCTTGGAGCACTGTTGCTCAGTTTTTTCTTTCCGTGTGGAACCCTGGGCTCTGGGCCTTTGCTGGGAAGTGCTCTAACTCTGAGCTGCATTCCCAGCCTGCCCCTGACTATTTTGATAAATGAAATTGCTGGAGGCTTCTCTGAAGTTAAAAAAAAAAAATCTAATAAAAAAATTTCTAATATTAGCTCTAGTCATGTACAATATTTTTTATAATAGTTATAAACTGTAATTCCCCCCTTTCCTTCCTTCCTTCCTCTCTCCCAACCTTTCTTGCTTTTCTTTTCTTCCAACAATGGTCTCTATAAAGTTTACTCCTGGGAGCCAGGCATGGGGGTGCACTCTTGTGACATAGCACTCTGGAACTGGAGTCAGGAAGCCGAAAAGTGAAAGGCCAGCCTCAGTTACATAGTGAATTTGACTCCAGTCTGAGCTATACAAGTTTTATTTATTTATTTCTTTTCTTTCTTTCTTTCTTTTTCGAGACAGGGTCTCTCTGTGTTAGCCTTGGCTGTCCTGGACTTGCTTTGTAGACCAGGCTGGCCTCAAACTCACAGCGATCCTCCTGCCTCTGCCTCCCAAGTGCTGGAATTAAAGGTGTGCACCACTACACCCGGCCCAAGTTTCTGTCTTAAACAAAACACCCCAAACCAAACAGACAGTAGAATGATAGAATAAAACCAACCATGTTCGCTCCTGGTTTAATTGTGAACTTAGCTCATGGTCCCCCAAAGGGTTTTTTTCCCCCTCAGCCATTGGACTGTGTTTTATCCCCTGTGATGACTGTTTTCAAGTGTTCGGGTTTCCCACTCACTTCATTCTGAAGTCGTCGGCAGCCAGTCTGGCGTTGTCAAGCTGCAGGGCTTTCCTGCCGTTTTCACAGGTGGCTGAAAAGATCTAGGAAAGAGGGAAGATTGACAAGCAAGGTAATTTCCCCTTTGCTCTGGACTCCTTCCTACCTGTGAGGGCAGACACCTCCTATGTCATGAACTCTTAAAGGCGGGTTGACCTGCAGACTCACTTAGCAGGGGTGCACATCACTTAGCGTCACATATCTCTGAGCAGGAAACAGCTCACATAGTTATTGGGGTAGCCACAGGATAGCGGTTTTTTGTTTTTTTGTTTTCAAGACAGGGTTTCTCTGTGTAGCCTTGGCTGTCCTGGACTCGCTTTGTAGACCAGGCTGGCCTCGAACTCACAGCGATCCGTCTGCCTCTGCCTCCCGAGTGCTGGGATTAAAGGTGTGTGCCACCATCACCCGGCTAGGACAGTGTTTTATAGCATGCTGTCCTCTGCCTATTTCTGCTGATCAGGTCAATCACTTCCTCGCCTGTTCAGGGTTTCAGCATGAGCACAGAGTTCCCCTAAGAACTACCCATCTCACACATCTGTGCCTGAAAATCTTCAGCTTTAGTGCATTTTCGCAACATTTCACCAGATTCTCTAGGAAGAAAAATAGTCCTAATGAATCCAGAAAGACACACACAAAAAATGTTCCGACCTGTGAGAATGAGTCATGAATAATTAGGTCACCCTAATTATCCCCTTGGTACCATGCCGCTAATATACGTACCTGTCAGTTGGCTGTCTGGCGTTGTACGAATTCAATACCCAAATCTGAGATTCAGACAGAGTACAATCGTTGTGTGTCATACTTAGGATGGTCACAATCAAGATACAACAGGACCCGTTTTGCACACATGAATATTTCATTGACTTCCATTTTAATTACAAGGCCCTGGCACTGGCTGCCAGGTCTGACCAAACTTGCAGACCTAAATTTGATCCTCGGGTCTCACATGGGAGAAGGCAAGAACCAATTCCCATAAAATGTCCTCTCATTTCCACACTCGTACCATGGCATGCATGCATGCCCCTTTTCTGAACGCACACACGTGTGCACCCTCACACACACACAGCGCGCATGTGCACGCACGCACGCACGCACACACACGGACACACACACACGTAAAAACCATTTCATCAAAGCTTATGACCTGAACAAAAGTGAAAGGCACGCCATAGGAGCACAGCTAGGGAGTCCCACCTGGTTCTTCAGCTCTTCGATCATGGTCCAGTATTTGCTGTAGTCTCTTTCAGGTCCAGCTTTTCCGGACCCATGCTTGCAATACCACTCCTCGATTTTACTCTCCAGGCTAGTGTTCGCTACCTCCAGGGCTCGGACCGTGTCTAGGTACTTGGCCAGACGGTCATTGAGGTCCTGCATCGTTTGCTTTTCACTTCCAGAGAGAAGACCCCCATCACTGCCGCTGACACCACCAAGACCACCTCCCACACTACTTCTGCAGCTATAGATGCCTCCGCTAGAGCCCCCGCCAAAGCCACAGCCCCCGCCAAAGCCGGAACCTCCACCAAAGCCGGAGCCCCCGCCAAAGCCACAGCCCCCGCCAAAGCCACAGCCCCCGCCAAAGCCGGAACCTCCACCAAAGCTAGAGCCCCCTCCAAAGCCAGAGGCTGCTCCAAATCCACCCTTTACTGAGCAGCTTCCAAGGCCACCCTTAGATCCCTGGAGGCCCCAGGCAGAGCCTCCCTCGAGCCCACAGCTACTTCCACGGCTAAAGGTGCTTCCACCAGTGCACACCCTGCTGCCCATAGCCCCGGCGGAGGAGCAGGACCCTCTCTGAGTTGAGCAGAACATGATGCTCCTGCAAGTGCTGAGCTGTCTCTGGTACAGGGAAAGGTAGAGTGAGCGGCCTGTTCTGGTCTGCCTTTTTTGGCCCTTATATACACACCAGGAGGGTGTTCCTTTTCCCTGGCATTTCTTAATCCCTGTTACAGTTTTGTTAATCCCTAATTGGATAATTTATTTTCCATGAACCTACCCTACTGGCTCTTTTTATGAGGCTGGGTCAGACACAGAGGGGGAAAAAAATAAGGTGGAGAGAAAAAAAAAAAATCAGAACCACTGTTCTAATATTTGAGAAGTTTTAAAGACTGGTAATTTCTTCAGAAAATATAATTCCACTCAATTTGCTCCATGATTTCCCGATGGCAGAGCATATCCTCAGGTTATCAAGTATAATTACAATCCTCAGTGTGATGAGAGGGAACACTTTTCAGCATGTAGCTTTTCAGTTGTATTATTGTCAGAGTCAAAAAGTAGGGTTAGCACCGGCACTGCCTTTGTATTTAATGACTGCCTTTGACTTGGGTAGTGTGTTCTTTATAATTTAGGATGAACTGATGCATTTTTACAGTTCATAAGAAAAGTTGGGCTGGAGAGATGATGGCTCAGCAGTTAAGGGCGTTGACTACTCTTCCAGAGGTCCTGAGTTCAATTCCCAGCACCCACATGGCAGCTCACAACTGTCTGTAATTCCAAGATCTGACACTTTCACATAGACAGACATGTAGGCAAAACACCAATGCACATAAAATAAAGGTAGTAAAAAAGAAAAGCTAATCACATACTTGTCGTCGAGTACCGTTGGGTCTCAGGGACGTGCTCAATCGGGCAGATACTGAAAATGATCACACAAGGTTTCAGATTGTCCCAGCATGGGACCAGGGTGAGGCTGCAAATGCCTCATCCGTGCCTTTCTTTTTGATTCAACTCTGGTCCTCCCTGCTCCACATCCCACCTTGAGGTAAGGTCTTGCAGAGTCTAGGCTGGAAAGGAAGCCTTTGTATTTCTGATCCTCCTGCCTCTAATTCCTGAGATAGGCAGGTACTACCACATTCAGGTTTATACTGGCCTGAGAACTGAACCCAGGGATTTGTGTCACCAGGTAAGCCAACTGCCAACAGAGCTGCACCTAAAGCCCTCTCTGCTCTGGTCTTGCAGAGACAGCAACTTCACTCTTCAGAATCAAGTCTGAAGATATGGAGAGGAACCAGTGTTTACTGCCCCCCCCAAACCTCTGTTTTGAAGGCAACTGGCGGGGGGGGGGGGGGGGGGGGGGAAGAAATCTGAGACCACTGTTAATATGCAAAGCAGCCATTGTACACATGGGGAAATGGAGTTTATTCAAGTCTGTTCAGTCTTTGCTTAGCTTTTTCTATTTTCATCTGAAGACTGTTTAGAAAAGAGGACCTTAAATTCTGATAACTGATGCCCTGGTTAGGGTCACTATATCTTAGGATCTTCAATCCTGGAGCCTCCCCTGTTCACTTCCTGCTTTGGGTTGTACTGTCCCTTTGTGGCATAGATACTTCCTTTTATGTTGGCTACTAGTTCCTCCGGTTTAAAAGTGTCACTTTAGCGCTGGGGCTGTTGAGATGACTCAGCAGGTGTCGGGCCTTGCGGCCATGTGATACTCAGGATGCAACTGGAAGGGGAGAGTCACGTGACCTTCATTGTTCATCATGGCATGTGCACACTCGAGCATATCCACAGACACAATAAACAAATGTAAGCAAAAAAATGTCACCAGGGCTTGACCCCACTTGTATTAAGTTCTTAGAGGAGCCAAATCCGTAGATGTAGACAGTAGAGGGGTGGTGCCAGGGGCTGGGTGTGTTTGTTGGGGGGGGGGAGGGGAAGGAGAGGGGGAGGGGGAATGCTACAGTAGCTCTTGAATTAGTAGAGACTGAGGGTGGCAGTGTGGCAAGGCTACAGTACATCACTTGCATGGACAACGTGAGCACTTCAACACAGCTGAACTATATACAACAGGTGATTACATGCACACTTTAACACAATTTTAAGAAGGTGTCCTTTTCCAAAGGTACGCTTAGCCTTATACTGAAGTAACTTTGAGTTCTCATATTTGAAACTTTCTCCCTTATCTTGGTGATCTTTTAAATCATGTGATCTATCTAAACTTCTTCTTTAAGCTGATTTTACTGTGTTTGTTATTAAATTAGGTGATAATTACCTTTACTGTTTGTGTGTGTGCAATCACCTATGCAAAAGTGTGTCAAGGTCAGAGGTTGACCTCAGAAAGTCGTTCTCTTTCATTTCTTTATTTCTTCTTCTTCTTCTTCTTCTTCTTCTTCTTCTTCTTCTTCTTCTTCTTCTTCTCTTCTTCTTCTCTTCTTCTTCTCTTCTTCTTCTTCTTCTTCTTCTTCTATTATTATTATTATTATTATTATTAATTACAGAGTCTCTCACTGAACCCAGAGTTCACCATTTCAGCTACAATGTCCACCCTTTGAGTCCCTGGGATCCATCTGTCTCTGTCCAGCAGTTCTGGCATACAAGTGTGCACAGGTATGCCTGGCTTTTCTGTGGGTTTGGGGGATCTGAACTCAGGTCCTCATATTTGTGTAGCAAGGTCTTTATCTACAGAACCTTAGCCCCATCTCTCAAGTTAAGTTTGTAGGAGATATTTCCCTGGGCCTTTTTAGAATGGACCAATGGGACAGGCATTTATGATTAAAACAGCCATTGCTACCCCCAACGCTTTGGGTAATGAGTCAGGGTAGAAATGAATAGAGGACCGTCTGCAGGATTCCCGGCTCTACTAGTCTCCCTTAAAAGCATCTTCACACTTTCTTTTGAGCTGCATCTGTTTCATTTTTCTTATTACAAACGAATCTATCCAGAGACTAATCTTAATTCGGCGATTTGCAAATAGGGCATTTATTTCGTTAAAGGCTATTAGTCAATCACACACTTAATTAGAACCCTGCTCTGGACTTAAGTGTCATAGTGGTTAGTAAACATGACTCCTCAGGGTTTCCACTCACTGTGTTTGCAATAAAGACTTGCCAAAGAGAACACATTAGTACTTGGCATTGCCTTCAACTGTAAGTGGAAGCTTTAAGAACACAGAGAGTCTCCACTGGACTAGACCATCCAGAATTGACACTCTGAGTGTCCGGCAGCTAGCCAGGGGGTTGTCTGATACCTGAGAGCTCAGAAAAAATGACCAAACTGCAAATGACAGGGCTGTCAGCACCTGCTCTGCCCTTAGATATATGCTACTTTGACCAGTAAAAAATTGTATAAATAAGCTGGGTGTGGTGGTGCACACCTGTAATCCCAGCACTTGGGAAGCAGAGGCACGCAGATCGCTGTGAGTTCAAGGCCAGCCTGGTCTACAAAGCAAGTCCAGGACAGCTAAGGCTACACAGAGAAACCCTGTCTCGAAAAACCCAAAAACAACAACAACAACAACAAATTGTATCAATAACACTTCTTATTGGATATGATCTTTGCTGAATGACTTGCAAATACTATTATTTTTTTGGTTATTGTTGCCAAATAGATGCTGGGTGCTTATATTTTAATTTAATTGTTTAAAGTTTCAGCTGAATATGTTGCATGTTTTTAGGTCAACAGGAAACTGACAGGCTGATGGACATGGCTTATTGCTCATGATGACTCTTTGCATTAATTGAGACAGAAACTCAACTTATATTTTCTTCTTGTCTCAGAAATTATTCTAGTGTGTGTTTGTCACACAAGGCCTATGACCAAGGCGGGTAAGGGGAGTAACTGCAGTCGGAGTGTTTGATGACCGTTGATACAGCTTTTGGTGGCAAATGGTACAGGAAAGAGGAAAAGTGCAGTGTAGGACAGGGGAGGTTGTGCAAGGTCACTGGGCCAGCTGCTGTGCAGAGTCATTGCTTAGGATAACTCCAGGCTCCGGCTCTAACTTCCGTTCCGTGGGATCTGATGCCCTCTCCTGGCCTCTGTGGGCAGTGCATGCATGCATGTGGAGCTCAGATGAACAAGTAGACAAAACACCAACACACATAAAACAAAGCCAAACAACAACAAAAAGGAGAAAGAAAGAAAGAAAAAAGAAAAAACTGTGAGAGCAGATATTCTGCCTTCCACCTCCTTCATCTCCTTTTCTTTCTTTTTTTTCTTTTTTATTTTTTTTCTCCTTGCTTTCTTATACTTTTATTCCTTCTTTCTTTTCACTTGAGTCTTCTTTGATAACTTGATTTTTATTCTTTAAGAAATAGAGCTATTAGCTTGGAGTGGTAGCACACGCCTGTAATCCCAGCACTCTGGGAGGCAGAGGCAGGTGGATTGCTGTGAGTCCAAGGGGCCAGCCTGGTCTACAAAGTGAGTCCAGAACAGCCAGGGCTACACAGAGAAACCTTGTCTTGAAAAACCAAAAATAACCAAAACCAACCAACCAACCAACCAACCAACCAACCAACCACAACAACCCCCAAATTTCATTCATCTTTTAACAAATTAATTAATCAATTCGCTTTTTTGAGATAGGGTCTCCTGCAGCTTTAGATTTGGCATGCTCAAGCTGACCTCTTCTTATGTGGGTACTTCTTGTAAATGTTTCTCTTACCTTCCTAAGGGTTTAAAGTATAGTGTTTCCACTTTTGTTTGTCCTGAGAAATGTTTAGTTTTCCCTTTTAAATTAGCTGCCAATCCATTGGTTGTTCAGGGACATGTGGTTTAATTTTCACCTTCTTGTAAATTTTCCAGTGTTTCCCCCTGTTACCGATTTCTAGTTTTACACCACTGGGATGAGAAAAGTGCTTGATACAGTCTCAGTCTTCCTGAATTTGCTGACCCAGCGACTGAACTGTCCTGGAAAGCATTCCACGTGCAGTTGAGAAGGCGTGTCGTCCCCCTATCTGATGGAAGCTCTTATGTGTTTGTTATAATGTGTTGTCATTGATTTTCTGTTTGGATGAGCTCTCAAAGCAAAGCGCTGAAGTCTCTTAGTAACACTGCATTGTTGGTCTCGTCTTTCTTATAACACCGTACTCTACGGTTTCTGATGTTGGGCACATATGTATTTATAATTGCTGTACCTTTTTTGCTGAATGGCTCCGTTTATATTTATATACGCCCCCCAGGTCTTTTGACTTGAAGGTGGTTTTTATCTACATATACTTAACCTGCTCTCTTTTGGCTTTCCTTTGCATGGGAGATTCCCCCATGCCCTTCACTTTCCCTTGATGTGTGTGCTCTTATTTCTACAGTGAATCTTGGTGCTGGAGAGATGACTGCTCAGTGGTTAAGAGGGCAGGCTGCTCTTTCAGAGGACCTGAGTTTGGTTCCCAGTATTCATGTCAGGCAGTTCACAACTGCCTAGGACTCCAGCTCTAGAGCATCTGATGTCCTCTTCTAGTATCTCCAGGCACTGCACATGTGTGCTTGCACACACACACACACACACACACACACACACGCATGCACTCATGCATGCACACACAAGCACACACATGATTAACAAGAAAATAAAATCCTTGACTGAACCTCTGCAGACAGCATATATCGGGTCTTGTGCATGTAGCAACGTGTCTTAAAGCTGGAGCCTGTTCTACTGGAGAATTGAGAGATGAGCCCACTGGACTTCAAGGATGTCATTGTTGGGTCAGGACTTTCCTCTGCTCTTTTGTTTATTGTTTTCAATATGCTGTGTGTAGATTCCTGGTTCCTTTCTCCTCTCCCTGTCTTCCTTTGTGATGTACTTTGATTTCTCGCTTTTAGTTTTGGATGATGATGATGATTATTATTATCTGTCTTTCAGCTATAGATTTCTACTTGGTGGTTGCCGTGAGGCTTATGAGAACTATCTCTGTGGTAACACCTTATGTGCTGATAACAACTTAGCTTCGACAGCGAAGGAAACCGAAACCCTGAGTGCTAGAACTCGACTCTTTGCTTCCTTTAGAGGTTGAGAGGCCACGCTTTATGGCTTTTATAATTCCCATCACTTCACAAATCATTTGCTTATTATTTCCAGCCGTTTGTCTTTTCCCCTCACACTGAAGGTGCAACAGGCTTCCTCTCCCTGTTACAGTTTTCGAGCCCTAGGCACTTGACCGTGGTCTGACTTTTGCAAGTGAGCTCACACTTTCAGTGCCTTCGCGTTACTCACTAGCGTCCCTTTCTTTCAGACTGCAGAACTGCCCCCCTGAGCATTCCTTGTAAGACAGGTCAGTGGAGACGAACAGCTCGGGTTTTCGTTTGTTAGAGACGTCCTCACATCTCCTTCATCCAGAAGGTCATCTTTGCTGGGTGCAGCATTCTCACTGGGGAGCTTCCGCTCGCCCCCCCCCCCCCCCCCCCCGCCCCCCCCCGCCCCCCCACCCCACCCCCCCCCCCCCCCCCCCCCCCCCCACCCCCATCCCCCCCCCGCCCCCGCGCCCCCCTTATCCCTCTGAATGTATCATTCTGTTTCGCTGTGGCCGGTGAGAGTTCTGCAGAGAAGCCAGCCAGGGTCTCACACTGGGGCCCCTACATGCGATTCGCTTTGTTTCTCTGCATTGAACCTAGCTGGAGCCCTTTGATTTTCTTTACTTGCAATATGTATATTGTCATAGTTAGGGTTGACTTTTCTTTTTTGAATTTTTTTTGAGACAGGGTTTCTTTGTGTGGCCTTGGCTGTCCTGGACTCACTTTGTAGACCAGGCTGGGCTCCCAACTCACACAGATCCGCCTGCCTCTGCCTCCCCTACTGCTGGGATTACAGGGGTGCGACACCGTGCCCAGCACAGTTAGGGTTTTATTGATGTGAAGAGACACCATGACCAAGGTGGCTCTTATACAGAAAACATTTAATTGGGACTGGCTTACAATTTCATTATCATCATGGCGGGAAGCATGGTGGCATGCAGGCAGACATGGTGATGGAGAAGGAGCTGAGAGTTCTGCATCTTGATCCAAAGGCTGCAGCAGGAGACTGTCTATCACACTGGGTGTGGCCAGAACATAAAGAGACCCCAAAGCCTGCCCCCACAGTGACACCCTTCAACAAGGCCACATCTCTTAATTGTGCTACTCCCCGTGGTTAAGCAGTCGCACTCATGTGTCTATGGGGACTGTTTGTACTTTAACTGCCACACAGATCTTTGGAAGGAGAGGTAAACCTGTTTTTTAGGATTCCAAGTGTGGGATCGGATCGGTCTCGTGAGAGAACAGGTGAGGTTAATTCACTAGAAGAGCAACCACCTTGTGCAGGAGCTTAATTGTTGCCAGCTGAAAAGATCCCGTGAACAGACTCTGGGAGGAAATATATAAATGAGCCCAGAACTGGAGGCGGGGGAGTTTTTGGAGACGTGGGATAGATTTGGCTGTTCATTGCTGCACTTCAAGACGCTCCTAGAGAAAACCGCTCAAGGGAAGGCTTTGGGGCTCCGGCTCCTGCTGAGGTTCTGAGTTCTGGTTACCCCAGGTTCCAGCAGAAGAAATCCTGTGGCTCACGCCTGGAGAATCGTTCCTCGGAACTGATATCCTTAAGGTTTTGTTATTGTCCATTAATCCTCATTTCCTATTGTTTTGGTTAGTTGGGTTATAAGTGATGTATGCTCGGTCACTAAGTTGTTAATAAAATATATTGGTTAAGAATATTGAGCCTACAAGTGGTGCCCAACATGCTTTGGACATCATGGGTAACTTAACTTCTAATGTTGTGGAGGAAGATAATGGTTTTCAAGAGATAGTAATGCTTTTATCTTTCTCTAGGTTTTGATTTTCCTGCTATTATTCTCCTAAAAAAAAGATTTACTTATTTATTTATTTTACGTATATGAGTGCTCTATTTGCATGTATGCTTGCATGACAGAAGAGAGCATCAGATCTCATTGTAGATGGTTGTTGGTCTCCGTGTGTTTCCTTGGATTTGAACTCAGGACCTCCGAAACAGCAGCCAGTGCTTTTGACCACTGAACCATCTCTCCAGCCGTGTTTTTATTATTCGTTAGTAAGTTCTCCACTCCTTTCCTCCCAATTGAATGCCAACTTGAATGACTCAGACATTTGCTTTTTCTGTTACCACATAAATTTTTTAAATCCTCTCTCCCTATCTCTCCCTCTCTGTCTTCCTCTTTTTCTCCTTCTTTCCTTCTTATTTGTTTCTCTTAGGTAAGCACGTGAGTGCATTGAGCGTGTGTGTGTGTGTGTGTGTGTGTGTGTGTGTGTGTGTGTGTGTGTGTGCGCGCGCGCGAGAGCGCGCTTGTGTAAGGTTGGTACATGAGTGCCATGGCTCTGGTGGGGAAGTCAGAAGACTATCTGTGGATGTCTCCTATCTTGTGGATCCCTTCGGAGACTGAACCCTGGTCATTACTCTTGGTGGCAAGAACCTTTATTCACGGAGCAATCTTGCCTGCTCATTAATTTTCTCTGATTTATTTATTTATTTTGTTTGTCTCTGTCTCTGCCCTCCCCTTTCCGCCTGCTTCTCTCTTTCTGGGGTGGGATCTCACCATGTAGATCTGAGTGGTGTGCAACTCACTTATGTAGACCAGGCTACCCCAGGCTTTGCATGTATCTTCGCACACTGGAACTGAGATTACAGGTGCTCACAGCCGTGCCTGCTCAGTCCTGAGTACATTCTTTATTTCTTTTCATCCTCCTTTTCTCTCCAACTATATACTGTCAAACAACCCTTCGAACTCATGGATTCTACTTAATCAATTCTGTTGTCAGTGTTGGATATTGGCCTCCTCCCTCCCCTCTCTCCTTCCTCTTCTTCTTCTTCCTCCTCTTCCTTCCTCTTCCTCCTCCTTCTTCCTCTTCCTCTTCCCCCTTCTTCCTCCCTCTCCTTCCTTTTCTCCTTCTTTGGTTTTTCAAGACAGGGTTTCTCTGTGTAGCCTTGCCTGTCCTGGAAATCGATCTCTAGACCAGGACGGCCTTGGATATTGGCTTTTTCATTCATCTTGTTTATTGACTTTTTCAGCTCCTTGCCTTTTTCGGTTTGATTTAAAAAAAAAAAAAATCAATCTACTGTCAATTGTCTCATTATAGTCATTTATTATTCATTTCATTTATTGCTTTTCTGATGTGTGCTGAGCTCCCAGAGGTGGTTACTTTCAATTATTCTTGTCTCTTTAGGTCTCTGGCACTTCCTTTTGTCTCTCTGGTAAAGTCTTTTCCTGGATTCTTCTGCATCCTGGTGGCCGTGTGGCACCTCTGCATTTGAAGATGTATTTATTAGAGCCTCTGTAGACTTGATTTATCTCAGAAAACCCTGTTCTCAAGCTGTGGGTCATGACCTCAGGTGGGTCAAATGACCCTTTCATAAGGGTCATTTGCATATCAGATATCTTGCATATCAGAAATGTGCATTACTATTCATAACAGTAGCAAAATTACAGTTATGGAAGTAGCAACAAAAATAATTTTATGGTTGAGAGTCACTATAACATAAGGAATTATATTAAATTGCCACAGCATTAAGAAGGCTGAGACCTATTGGTGTTGGCTCAAATTTCTTAACAAATATATTTTTTTTACAAACTTATTAACTGAGTGTACGTCCCTTATAACCTGACTAACTGAAACAATAGGAAAAGAGAATTAAAGAATAACAAAACCATAAAGATATCAGTTCTGAGGAACAATTCTCCTGGCGTTGCCAGCAGGATTTCTTCTGCTGGAACCTGGAGTAACTAGAACCTGGAACCTCAGCAGGAGCCCAGAGTCCTGCAGCCTTCTCTTGAGCGGTTCTCTCTAGGAGCATCTCGAAGTGGAACGATGAACAACCAAAACTATCCCAAGTCTCCCCAGGTCCCACCTCCAGTTTTGGGCTCATTTATATATCTCCTCCCAGAGTCTGTTCACAGATCTTTTCAGCTGGCAACAATCAAGCTCCCTCATGAGGTGGTTTGTCTTCTAGTGGATTAACCTCACTTGTTCTCATAAGATCATTCCTATTCCAAACTTGGGAGCATAACAAAAACAGGTTTATCTCTCCTTCATCTCCCCCTTTCTATTTAATAAAATAAGCTATATACAACAAAATAAGAATTATCCATTAAGTCAACATTTGCAAGGACCAGTCCATTTGTAGTTAATGATTTTTAAGAATAATTTCCACTATCCTATGCTACTGATTCTTGTCCTAATGTCTAAAGTTTTTTTTTTTAAACTAAACTTATATTAATACTGTGGCTATCTAGTCTTCAACCCCATCAGAGACCCCAGAAAGAAAAACTATCTAATATGAAGGAAGTACAGACAAGCAACTTCCAAAAGTATTGACAGGACAGAGAGCTGACTGTCTGGATAGTCACAAATTCTTCTCCATTGTCAGGGCATCCAGTCTTCAGCCAGCTGGCCCAAGTCATCTGACATATTAGTTTAAATAAAAAAGAAAGTGTCCATCTAGGGTTCCTCTGAAGGCCATTTGATATGGTCCCTATGCCTGGGACCACTGTGGTCTTTGTCCTGATCTCAGGGCATTGTTGTCTAACTTAGTGATAGGCCAGGACTTCATGGCTCTTATGCCTGGAGCAATGCTAGGACATGCTACAAGCCACATGTGACAGAGCTCTTTCTGAAGACCCAGGTTCAATTCCCAGCACCCACAAAGCAGCTCCTAACTGTCTGTAACTCCAGTTCCAAGGGATCTGATGCCCTTTATAGCTTCCTTAGATTCCAGGAATGCAAGTGATATACAGACATGCAGGTCGGAAAAACAGGCCCTCCCAACTAAAATAAAAAGAAATGTTTCTGAAATGATTTTTGGGGGGTGGTCCAAGTCCAGTCTCTGGTTCTACCTTCTCTTCCTCTCATTCTTCCTCCTCCTCCTCTTCCTCCTCCCCTTCTTAATAGTGTGTGTGTGTGTGTGTGTGTGTGTGTGTGTGTGTGTGTGTGTGTATGTATGTATCTCTGGAGGTCAGAGATAACTCTGTGTAGTTGGTTCTCACCTTCTTTATATGATGTGCGATCTAGTCTATGTCAACTTGATGCAAACTTAAGTCAGCCGAAATGAGAGAAACTCAATATACGAAATACTTTCACAAGAATTGGATGTAGGCAAGCCTATAGGGCATCTTCTTAATTAGTAATCTATAGGGGAGGGCCCAGCCCATTGTGGGTGGTGCTATCCCTGGATTGGTGGTCCTGGGTCCTATAAGAAAGCAGGTTGTGCAAGCCACGGGGAACAAGCTGGTAAGCAACGCCCCTCCATGGCTTCTGCATCAGCCCGGGCCTCCAGGTTCCTGTGCCCTGTTTAAGTCCCTGTCCTGACTTCCTTCAACAATGAACAGTGATGTAAAAGGGTAAGCTGAATCAACCCTTTCCTCCCCAAGTTGCTTTGGTCACAGTGTCAAAGCAAGAGTTACCTTAATGAAACCATGTGCGTTCTGGGGATTGAGGTCAGGTCAAGTCATCAGGCCTGGGCGACAATCACTGAGTCGCAGGGTGGCAATTCCTACACAGAAGTGAGCAAGGAAATGCTGTGTGGTGAGCCTGTCTGGTGGGGACTAAAGCCATCCCAGGCTAAGGCAATTGGCCTCTGGATGTGTAACATCCAACCTGTCCACATTAGTACAGTTCGGAGCACCCATCAGTGTTTGCAGACACAGCCTCCGTCCAGGAATTCACAGCATCCACACATGAAGAATACAAAGTTATTTCCCCCAGGATAAAATTTGTCAGAACAGTGTGGTCTGATTGGTGCTTGCAGCAGAGTAGAGAGGAATTCAAAGGGATAGGAATCCCTGAAACTACCAAAGGAAATGACAGAACTAGAAGATGACCACTAGCTTCCATCAAACCCAAAGCTAAGGATATCATCAGGCAGCATCTGAGGCCTTTAGGAGAGATTCTCCCATCTTCCTTTCTGGTGTACCCACCATGTAATTCTATTTAAAAATTTTTTTAAAAAAATTTTAATATTTTTTTTGAGACAGGGTTTCTCTGTGTAACCTTGGCTGTCCTAGACTCACTTTGTAGACCAGGCTGGCCTCGGACTCACAACGATCCACCTGCCTCTGCCTCCCGAGTGCTGGGATTAAAGGCGTGCACCACCGCACCCGGCTTACCACGTGACTTTAAATTGCCTTGATTTATAACCTTTGCGCTGCTATTATAAACCTTCATGAAACTGCTTCCATGTGGGAACACAGAACCTGGTGACCCAGCTCTGTGTTTCCATGGCCGTACTCACCCAAAGGAGACTGAATAGAGAGGGTGTGGCTTCAGACCAGCCCTCTGTCAGGCTTGGGAGCTGGCTCTTGAGTTAGGATGCTGGGCTAACCTGTACGGTAACCAGAATGTGAGGGGAACCAGAAAAAACACTGGCCATGGAGTCAGTGTCCTCTAGGAAGAGCAAAAAGGAACAAGATTTAGCTTTGATGTGGGCAAAGTGGAGCCAAGTGAGTGAAGAACGGCCTGCAACAAGCAACTGCTCTCCTTTCTTCCATGGAAGGAGCTGGAAATCTTGTTTGGAGGGTGACAGACACATCTTGGGCCCTTCTTGCAGCCAGCAGCAGCAGCAGCAGCAGCAGCAGCAGCAGCAGCAGCAAGCTTGAATGTTCACACCTGTACAGAGTGGACACAGATATCGCCTTGGATAGTAGCTAAGCAGTCAGGGTCACAGGGTGTTTCTGCAAGTGCTTGACGTGATGAATTCTGGAGCAAAGGCTAACAGAACACTACTCAGCTATTAAAAACAAGGACATCTTGAAATTTGCAATAAAATGGATGGAGCTAGAAAAAAAAATCATCTTGAGTAAGGTAACCCAAACACCAAAAGATGTGCATGGTATGTACTCACTTATAAGTGCATATTAGCCATCAAGTACAGGATAACCACATTACAATCCACAGACCCAAAGAAGCTAAGTTACAAGGAGGGCCCAAGGGAGGATGCTTGTCTATTCACTCAGAAAGGGAAAGAAAAAGGCATTGGAGGTGGATGAATGGAGGGAACTGGGTAGGAGAGGGAGTGGGGAGTGGACCGGGAGTAGGGAGAGCAGGGGAGAGAGGGCTGGGTGAATGGTCAGAAACAGGAGGTGGGAGGCATCTCTGGGATTTGCCAGAGACCTGGGATAAGTCTATGGGGGGGGGGGTGTCACCCTAGCTGAGATTCCTAGCAGCAGGGGGAATATAAAGCCTGAAGTTGCCATCTCCTGTAGCCAGGCAGGACTTCTAGTGTAGGGGGATAAGGACACCAACCCACCCACAAAACCTTTGACCCAAATTTCCCTGCCAACAAAATGCACGGGGACAAAGATGGAGCACAGCTGGCTTAGCGCATCTTTCTCATCCCCATTCCAACCTCAAAGTTACCAGTTTCTCCCCACCCACATAATTTTCATAGTTACTATTCACATGGTTATTTTTCCCGACATAATATTTTTATTAATTATTTGGGAATTTTGTACAATGCTGACTCTCCATTCTTCCAAGATCTGTCCTCTTACCTTCCCCCCTGAAAAAAACCCCAAAGCAAACAAACAAACAAAACCACCAAGTCCAATTTGTGTTGCCCACATACTCACTGGAGCATGATCAAACTTCCAGTGGCCAGCCCCTTAGGAGAATTGAGTCCTCCTCCATCACCCACTAGAACCATCAGCGTGAAGCTCTACACATCAGCATCATTATCACAGCATTTCTAGGACTCTCTTCAATAGCCTCCTGTCTGGACTATTTGTTTTTTCTCTTTCTTGGTGTGGGGGTGGCGTGGGGGTGGGAGTTGTTACAGAAACCTTCAATGTCCTTTATTCTCAGTTATGAGTGTGCAGTCATCCATAGCAGGGCAAAAGACGATCTCTTGCCTATAATATCTAGCAGCAACATGGACCATGGACTTCAACATTGTTTCTGGTGGCTGCGGATTGTGGACTTTAGCATGGTTTCCAGTGGAAGCATGGACCACGGGGGTCTTCTGAGGAGACTCGAGAAAACGGACCATTCCTTCTCTCAGATACCTTGTTGCTTGGAGTCAGAGTGATCGTGCGAGCGTGGGTAGTGTGCTACGTCGTCGGGGGCAGGACCTGTGTGAGCTCCGCGTTGCTCTACACTACCCTACCCTTGGCCTTAGCCTGTCATCATCAGAGAAGCTTCCTCCAGCAGCAGACCGGAACAGATGCAGAGACCCACAGCCGGACATTATGTGTAGAGAGAGTCTAAGTCGGAGGTCTCCATCAAATTCCTCCCCTCAGAGCTCAGGGGATCCGGAAGAAGGGGAGGTGGAAAGATTGTGAGAGCCAGAGGGCATAGAGGCCACCAGGAGAACAAGGCTCTCTGAATCAGCTAAGCAAGGTGCTTACGAAATCAGGGCATACGAAAGCAGAGAGACTGAAGCAGCAAGCACAGGGCTCCCATGGTTGTGCACCAGGTTCTCTGCGTGTAACTATTAGATTTGTATTTTTAATGAGACATCTAAACGTGAGAAGGAGCGCTCTCTCACTCTTGGGACTCTCTTCCTTCCTTCCTGGGTCCAACTTCGCTATGATAGTTTTTGCTTCATAGTTTATCTTAGTCATGTTTGGTTGTTATCTCTTGGAAGCCTGCTATTTTCTAATGAGAGCTAGAAAAGGAGGAGCTTTGGAGGGGAGAGGGGTGAGGAGGAATTGGGGAAGTTGAGGGGGAAGGGAAACTATAGTCAGGATATGTTGTGTGAGAAAATAATAACAAAACCAGCTTAGTGTGTGTGTGTGTGTGTGTATGTGTGTGTATGTGTGTGTATGTGTGTGTGTGTATGTGTGTGTGTATGTGTGTGTGTATGTGTGTATGTGTGTGTGTATGTGTGTATGTGTGTGTATGTGTGTGTATATGTGTGTGTGTATGTGTGTGTGTGTGTTTATGTGTGTGTATAAGCTTGAGGACATCTTGTGGGAGTCAGTTTTCTCCTTCCACCATGTAGATCCTGGGAATCAAATTCACACTGGGAAGTTTGGTGGCTGGTGCCTTTTTTTTTTTTTTTTAATTTCATGAGCATGCATGTAACATGTGTGCAATTGTTTTCTTTTTCTTTTTCTTTTTTAATTTTTGAAACAGGGTTTCTCTGTGTAACAGCTCTGGCTGTCCTGGAACTCTCTCTGTAGACCAGGCTGGCCTCGGATTCACAGAGATCCACCTGCCCCTGACTCCCAAGTGCTGGGATTAAAGGTGTGCGCCACCAACTCCTGGCCAATTGTTTTTTTTTTTTTTTTTTTTTTTTTTTTTTTTTTTTTTATAAAGCTAGGTCATATCCTGGAGCTCTACTTGTCATTTCTCAGTGATTGGCTGATATCTTTCCAGGTTGATGAATGAACTTGGACATTCTCAAGGGCTGCACGGTGGTCCCTAGATGGATTGTGGCTGGTGCTTTCTAACTGCACTTAGTCGCTCTGGTTGGTGGGTAGTTTATTGTGGCTGAGGTGTCACTATGATAAAGCCACTGGTAAGAATAGACAGCTATCAACAGTTGATTATGTAAAGACAGATGCCTAGAAGGGGACTCACTGGCTCTAAGGAAATGGTCCTTGGAGTCTTTTGCTGCCTTAGTCTTCTGTGATTTTTCCACCTCATCCACCATCTGGCTAGGGGGGTCAGTGTCTTTTCCCTACTCTCGTGATAAAATGAATATTTATTGTTATTAAACCAGTAGGGCTCGTTTGATATTGAAAAATGGCACTTCTTGCTTAAATTTGCCGTGCTTTGATTCCTAGCCATGGCGCTATGCTGCGTGGCCATTCGTGGTCTGTGGATTCTTCATGTGCATCATGGGTTTATCTCGTAGGGACCCTGTTATCACTTGCTTATAGGTCTGTTCTCAAGTTCACGCACTGAGGAGTTCAGCACGCTTGTTGGCCACATATGACAAGTGTGATGAAAACCCTTCGTGTCTTAGAGCACTTTTGGGGATTTAAACCCACAGCAATAGTTTCTTGGCTCACTCTGCACCTAGCCTAGGAGATGATGGACTCACATAATTACATATTTGAGACAGCAGGTGGCACCAAACTGCAGCTAAGACAAATTAAAAAAAAATTGCTGTCTGTTAATCACTCAAAATGGTGCATTTAAAAATGGCGTTTCCGTGCATATATATGAATATATATTCATATATTACTTTCAGTTAATCCCTTCAATTTCCAACTTCCATTCTTTCTCCCTTTTCTGCTGATTCTCTTCTACTTTTATGCCTTTGTCAGTTGGATATGTGTGTGTATCCCCTGGAAGATCGAACAGTGTTCTTAACCACCAAACCCTCTAGCCAGTGCAGGAAAACAGTTTTATCAGCCAACAAACACTAAGCTACAATATGACACACGTCACATGTGATCCACTAGGAGATTGCAAGCATAGGAAAACAAAATGCTAGCCTAACATGTTTTAAAATGATATATTTTTATTTTTGCTTGTGGTGCGTGTGTGTGTGTGTGTGTGTGTGTGTGTGTGTGTGTGTGTATGTGTACACTTTCATGTGCTACTGCACACATGTGGAGGTTCAAGTTGGTTCTCTCCTGCCTTGTGGGTCTCAGGGATTGAGCTCAGATCACTAGGCTTGGTGGCAAGCATCTTTACTCACGGAACCATCTTGCTGCCCTTGAAGCAAGCATGCTCTTTATACAGCCAAGCAGCTAAAACCCATCAAACCATGTTCTCATGAGTTGTCGAGGGGCCTGGAGAGATGGCTCAGCGGTTAAGAGCACTGTCTGCTCTTCCAGAGGGCCTGAGTTCAAGTCCCAGCAAACATATGTTGGCTCACAACCATCTATACTAGGATCTGATGCCCTCTTCTGACTTGCAGGTGTACATGAAGATACAGCATTCATATACATAAAATAAATAAATCTTTTAAAAATGTTTTAAAAAAAGAAGACCTGAAGGGTGTTTATGTTTTGTGTCATTTGCGGTAGAAACCCATGGGAGGGTCTTAAGAAGGCTGTGATTGTTTCTGCATATGTGTTCAAGGGAGATATAAATCCTCCTTTGCAGTGTCTATGGCTGATGCCTTGCTAAAGAGTAATGGCATCAAAGGAGTTGAAAAGAGATATTCAGGAATCTCGCAGGAGATGGGGATAGCATTTCAGTAAACCACTGTGTATATTTACATTTATTAAAAATTCCCTTTTTTAGGTACGTGGGTTTGTGGCAATAAAGGCATAGCTGTATACAGATTTTCATCTGGGGGCATCAGGGTAGTTAACGAGGGAGGATTGGATGGTAGGCAGAGAGGAGGGCTGTGGGTTGTTTTCAGCATATTTTAAAAAACAATTATGAGATATTTTTTGAAGTGGAATTTTTCTCAGAGATTATAATGTTTTTGTTTCATATAACCTGGTATTCTGGCTTTAGTGGCCTGTAGCTAAGATTGTATCAGATGATGACAAAAGTAATTCAGGGGGGTAATTACTGTGTTCTTAAACGCTGTCATCATCTTTTCCGTTTGATGTTTTCACACAGAGCTCCAGGCAAAAATTCCCAAATGGATTACAATGTAGATAATTCATGCACAGAGAGACAAGGCTCAGCTAAGTATGGGGGGGCACATTTGATCTGGGAAAATCAAGTTTGCAGTTTATTGAACAGGCATATCTAACCTGTGTCTGAGGACAGACATGCATGCAGCCCAACACGTTTGTAGATGACAGCAGCATGCTACAATGTCAAACCATTCAACACCCCTGACCAACATATTTCTCTTTATTGGGGGGTGAAAAAGTTATAAATATTTTTGCTATGATATAACCTTAAAGACAAATGGATGAGAGGCTGCCATCCATCCCTGACAACTTAAAGCAATTAAAGGATGCTGGGGCAAATGAGAGGTATTTTCTTCAGTGTGTATCCATTTGTGAGAGGATCTACTCCTCTGTAAGCAGCTTTAATGATGAAACTCATTGGGACACACACACATACACACACACACATGTACACACACACACACACACACGTACACATACAAAACAAATAGAAGGAGGAGGAAGGGGACCAGCAGGAGTGTGTGTATGTGTGTGTGTGCAGAGCATACTGGGGAGTGAATTTAATCAAAATATACTATATGCAAGCATGAAAATGTCATAATGAAGCACATTAATAGGTAATATTAATTTAAGCTAATAAACAACAACAAAGCCACAAGGCTCTGTTAATATACTTTGAATTCTAAGCCAACTTTTGCTTGACTCTCTCTTACATTTGGAATATTGTTTTAATACATATATATATTCATGAGGGCAGTGATTCTGAAAATTAAATCACTGTATAGGAATTGAACTAACGTTAGCACTTACTGAATGCCTACCTCACTTTACACTTTAGAGAAGTCTGTTTAATCCTTATACAATACTTTGAAACAAACGCTTTCTTTATTCCCCGTTACAATGAAGAATGCCTCGTGTATACGTCAACCAGTTATGACAGGAAATAGGCTTCTTATGTCAACGTGTGGCTGATACTTTGATTCTCAAAGCGAAGCATGGAAATATTTTTATCTCCTTGTCTGGAAAGCCCTTGAAAAACCTAAGGGGTGGGGAGGGGGAACCTCTTAATTAGTTTCTAAGCTTCACTTAACTCCAAAGCTGTTAGGTGTTCATATTTTACAGCACGGCCAGGAACCTTTCCAAGTTAAGACACTGCCAGCCACTAGAGGTTAAGTTGCTCAAGGAAGGTTTATTGACTGTAAAGAACTGGAGGATAATCAGGTTAGCTGGAGGATAATCAGGTGAGCCCTCATGGCTGCAAGTGACCACAGCTCTCCAGATGGAGGGGGATTTCTGCTGCTGCCAGCTCAGAAAGAGAAAGGGACAGACAGAAGACAACAGGACAGACATTTTTTCAGAGGCTTGCTCATTTCCCAGACGCCTTGTCTTCTCGGCGGCGGCGTTTCTTCTTCTTCTTTCGCTTATGGTCTTTGTTAATTGCTTTGAGGTTTCTCTTCCAGGGAGTGGAGCCTAGTGGTTAATATCTTGCTGCGCTGGTCCACCTCCTCTAGAACTTTCTTAACGACTATGGCTTTGGCTGTATCTGAGAAGTCCAAATTAAAAGAAGATTTTAGAGAACGGGAAGGAAACGAATAAAACGTCACATAAAGGATTAAGAAGAATTTTTTTTTTCTGATGTAGGTTAGATTATGCAGAAAGCATAAACACGACTCCTCTTTGGTGCGTTCTGATTACTTGGTTAGGCAAGATCTTGGTGACATCTGACTTTATTTAAAATAAGCGCCCATGTCTACAGGCAGCCACTTAGCTTGCAATGGTATCTACTCCAAGTCTTACTGTAACAGAAGACTGTGTACTGGGATTTCATTTTCCGTTACCTTTGATTTGACTTCCGGCGTTCCCAGATCCGTAATCTTTAGTCTTGTAACTCGAAGACTTGCAAGCCCTGTGAAAACCCCACAAGAGAGTTACGTGGAGAGAAACCCTTCTGACTGAGACCCATCGTTAGAATTTCTTTTGCTCTTTGGAGAACACACTCAGTGGCTTGCAGCTGAAGGCAGCTCCACTTTAGCATTAAAGAAGTGATAGTTCTAATCTTCATTCCTTGAGTTGGATTTTGCCAAATGCTGCCGGTTCCTTTTCTTGGCGATGGAGTGGAATGCTAAACACTTAGGATTCAGTGTGTGTGTGTGTGTGTGTGTGTGTGTGTGTGTGTGATATTTTTCTGCTGGGGGTGTTCGAACCCGCTGATGTGGAAGGAGTAGACTTGGAGGGTGGGATGCATGTGGCATTTCCCCGTATAAATCCCTTCACCTACCCCTCGTCTCCGTCTATGAGGCGGCAGTAGGTCTCGATTTCCTTCTCCAGGTGCGCCTTGACGTTCAGCAGCTGCTCATATTCCAACTTCTGGCCCTCGGTCTCCGTCCTCACCTGGTGCAGCTGCTCCTCCAGGGCGCTGATCTGAGCCTGGATCTGAGCCAGCTGCGAGCAGTAGTTGCCCTCGGTTTCCGCCAGGGAGCACTCCAGAGAGTGTTTCTGTTAGGAAGAACACAGAGGATGAGCCGGAGGCACAGTCAGCTATTTGTTAGCCACGTGTAATGACACACGCCTTTAGTGTCATCACTTAGGAGGCAGAGGCAGGTAGATCTCTGTGAGTTCCCCGCCAAACCTGATCTGCATACCGAGTTTCAGGCCAGTCAGAGCCACACACGAAACCCTATCTCAAATAAAACAAAAGTATATGTGGGCATTTTTTTTTTTTCGGGAGCAAAACGGGGCTTTTAAGGCAGTGGGTGGAGATTTATAACAAACTTAGGGAGCGGTAGGAGATTCCTTCCGTACCGTGGCTAGGAGAGACTGAAGTTCAATCTCCAGGGTTTGCAGCGTGCGCTTCATTTCGGTCAGCTCGTTCCTGGCTGAGGTGGTGGCGCCCACGTCCTCGGTGATCTGCTGCTGCAGCGAAGCGCTCTGAAATGACATCCAAGAGGGACGGCAGGTCTCAGCGTTGGGGACAACACTGAAACACACGGGCACCGAGCCATGCAGTGAGAGTTACCTTCTCCTGGAACCAGGCCTCGGCGTCCCTGCGGTTCTGCTCAGCCAGAGCCTCGTATTCGGCTCGCATGTTGTTCAGCAGGACCGTGAGGTCCACGCCGGGGGCTGCGTTCATCTCCACGTTCACGTTGCCTCCGGCTGCGCACTGCAGAGCCTGCATTTCCTGGAGGCAGAGAGGCGTTGGGCTGAAGTCAAGCGGGACTTTGAGGGCATCTAGATGCTTAGCTTTGGTAGTTTTTGTCTTGGTTTCCCTACTTGGCTCTGCCCTGACCATCTCTCCACATTTGATAGCTCTTTTCCATTAGACTTACCTCTCATGGCCGATGAAGACACTACCTCACTGAGTAGCCTGCTTCGTTCTGGAAGCATCTTAAAGGCTCCAGAGCCCTTTATTATCCAGAGTCAAACGCTGTCCCCGGGGCGGCAGGTCCTTGGTTTAGCTCTACTGCCTAGAATAAACCTTCATTCCTTCACAGATATTAGTGGTTAAACCATTTAGTGGACTCGCCCTCTGGCTCTTAGGCGGATTGTTTAAATAAACACCCCTTTTTGGTCTGTCTTTGTCAATCAAGTACAGACCACCTTGAACGTTCTCTGAACTCAGCTGCTCCCTGAAACACAGCCCGAGCATACTCAGAAGGTTGAGTTCGGATAATTCTGAACAGTTGAAACTGTATAAATGGACAAATAAACGTGTGTGTATGCACGTGCGTCTGTGTGTGTGTCTAGGGAAGGAAGGATCAGCTGCTTGTTACGCTTACACAATCACCACAAAGTGCCCTTTTGGATTTTCCAGTCAGATGGAGCGCTGTGTGATTTCTGGTTCTGGCTGGTGGTAGCTGTGTTAATTTGGGAAAGTTATGATTTGTCTGAAAATTGAAGCTAATTAAAAAAAAACAAACAAACAAACCACATTTCTCTGGGTGGTTTTAAGAGGAGTGGAAGTAAACATTAGTAATGACACGGTGGCTTTGCAACATTACTGACATGTGAATGCTGGTTTTCAGGATGCCTGTCATCTTGAGAGCAGAAATCTCGTCTGCTGGCAAAGATTACAGTGTTCCATGTGTGTGTGTGTGTGGGGGGGGGGTGCGCAGTGCGCATGCGCGCGAGCTGTTGGCAGAGGCAGTTCTAAGTGGTACAGACAGCAGGTGTTCCTGCCAAGTCTATGCAAACTGGAAGAGCGTAGGTCAGTTGGCTGCTGCAGAAGCCTTCCCTCCCACTCCTGAATCAGGGCCTTTCTTTTCTCCACCAAGCCAATGGCCAGGTGGTCCTTGTGTAATTTCCTTCCTGGTGGACACTATATCTCTGTCTCGGCTTTAAAGACCACAGGATTTTGTGAAAACTTCACCAGTTCAAGGAAAGAAAGAAAGAATGAATGAAAAAAGATAAAAGTAAAGGGCAAGCTGTGTATCTATGGGGCCTTCTATAAGCAACGTATTTTTTAAAAAAAAACCAATTGCTCCTAATTTATTAATTCAGTAAGTAACTGTCATGCGTTATAACCACACGTGAACGTGTAGGGCAAAGAATGCTACAGTTCAACAGCCTAAGTTACAAGCTAACCTCATGACTAACCAAGTAGCTTATTAGCTCTTGCTGCCAACTTAAGCTTTTGTCCTGTGATATTTTCAACCAGCTAAAAATACCAAAGACATTTCCCTCATTTTTTTTTTTTTTTTTTTTTAGAATGGAAAATATAGACTGAAAAAAACCCAATGGCTTTGTGGTCAAGTGAACACTTCAGAAGAATATTATGTGCTTGGAGGGGTAAATTCTACTGTGACAGTTTAATTGTAATTTCACCTTTATCACTGTGTCTATTAAGAATATTTTAAGTGCTAAATGGGACATCTGTATCATAGTCTTCCCCTCAAGGCTCAGGAATATCTGTGGAAGAAGAGCTAGAAAGATTGGAAGAGGGTTGGAGAGATGGCTTGGCTGTTAAGAGCGGTGACTAGTCTTCCAGAGGACCAGGGTTCAATTCCCAGCACCCACTTGGCAGCTCGCCGACTCTCTGTAACTCCAGTTCGAAGGGATCTGATGCCCTCACAGAGACATGCAGCCACTCAGACCAAACACCAATGCATATAAAATAAAAACAAACAAGTCTTAAAAAAAAAAAAAAAAAAAGAAAGAAAGAAAGACCGGAAGACCCAGAGGTGGTGCATAGATAGTGTCAAGGAAGCAGTGTTTTCTGGACACAATGGCGCAGTTGCACGTATGAATTCACGGCGGCGGTGACAACATTCACAAGACTTGCGCAGGCTCAAGCCAGATAAAAACCTAAGCACGGAGCTGGAGAGTCAGGCACAAATCTCTAATGAGGAGCTATTGGTACTTGGTAGCTGCTGGGAAGGGAGAGTCAATTTTCTCCTGTGATGTGACCCCTGATAGTGACTGAACTCCAGGCCCCATTTCCAAGAGTAATTAAGCAACACAAACCAGACTTGATGTGGGTGGTGGTGGTGATGGGGGAGAAGAAGAAAACTCAAAGTTGGGTGGGTGGGAGGTGAGGGGTGGAAAGGATGGATATGGGAAGAGTTGGGGGAGGAAGGGTGAATACCATCAGCATATATTGCTTGACGTTCTCATAGAATTAATGCAAAGATCATTAAACGGGAATACATCAATATTAAGACTATATACTTAACGCACAAGGTTAATGTGTGCTGCTGCTGTTGTGTAGAAACTTAGATCCAGTTCTCTTAAAATGGCCTTTAAAACACACTCATTTCATCTAATTGGGCATAATTGTCTAAGTAGACCACTTAACTTAGCTATGATGACGGATCTTAGAAGCCTGATTGTTCTGGAAACCACGATCTTCCCCCAGCCACGGGAAAGTGGGCACAAGAATAAGGGTGAATATATTCAGGTAATCAACACCTGCAAAGACAAGCTGGCCTCTGGGGGTGGGGTGGGGGTTGGGTGAGGGGCGTGTTCTGCCGAGAGGTGGCAGTACGCAGAAGCAGCGCAGAGCCAGCTCTTACCTCTTTGTGGTTCTTCTTGAGGTAAGTCAGCTCCTCACTCAGGGTTTCGTACTGAATCTCTAGGTCAGTGCGGCACAGGGTGATCTCATCCAGAACTCTGCGCAGCCCATTGACGTCAGCCTCTACGCTCTGGTGGAGAGCCAGCTCATTTTCATACCTTCAAAAGTGTCAGTGATTTTTTTTTTTTTTTCCAAGGTGGTCACATGGATGGAGACAGCCACCAATCATGGATACACTCGGAACTTCTGAAGTGGCAAAACCTAGGCACTTTTGTAACTTCTTTGAAGTTTATTATACACTTACTGTTTATTTTTTCCCAAAATGTGAGAGGCATTACACACACACACACACACACACACACACACACACACACACACAAAAGAGGTAGGTTACTGGACATTAGTTTTATAAATAATCCTAAAACTAGCCAATGTATAGAAAAGTGATAGCAGTCGGTTTCTTTCTTTTTTTTTTCTAAAAGAATCTAGGATGTGTCTTGGTTATACTCATCCCTAGCCCCCTAGCTCCCCACTCCACCTCCCCTTGGATACCCCCCCAGGTAGCCCCCCCCCCCCCCCCCCGCCTTTTGTAACCTAGAGCTCAATCAGTGTCGCCTGCTGGGATCTTGACTGATCTTATTGGCTGACTTTGTTCTGGAGACCGTTGCTGCATCCTAAGTGAATGCAGCGACTGGACCAGGTCCAGAGCATTTTGTAGCACTCCTCCCATCCCCTGGCTCCTGCATCCTTTTCACCTGCTCTGTGTTCATCCTGTTAGTTTAAATCCAGGTGCCTTCCAATGTAGGAATGAGAGTGACTAGTATTCGATGGAGAGATTAAAAAGAAAATGGAATTAAGACCGCGCTCTCTGCCGACTTACTTGAGCCTGAAGTCGTCGGCTGTCAGCCTGGCATTGTCAATCTGCAGAACAGCGTTGGCATTGCTGGTGGTGGAAGTGATGATCTGGGAAACCAGGAGTTTGACTTTTTAAAAGGTCACTTATCACAGTAATTTAAAAAGGCAAAGTTTTGTTTGTTTGTTTGTTTTTTGTTTACTGTTAGAAAATGCCAATGATAAAAATCAACTAGGCTTTCAGTCAAGGGCATTTTCAACACGAGGTTAAACTCAAATCTACTTCAGGGTTGTTTCCAAAGTTAAAGTGAAATGCCATTAAAAATATCACAAATAAAGATGTAGTGTGTTCCCCCCCCCCTCAATAAAAAGAGCTTCAGGTAGTATCAACTACGTTCATGTGACTGCAAAAATATAATTTCTTACCTGGTTTTTAAGATCGTCGATGATCGGGAAGTATCTACTGTAATCGTGATCGAGACCGCGGCACGACCCGGGTCCAAACTTTTCGTACCAGTCCTTGATCTTCTGCTCCAGGTCAGCGTTGGCCTCCTCCAGGGCTTGCACGTTCTCCAGGTAGGAGGCCAGGCGGTCATTGAGGTTCTGCATGGTGACCTTCTCATTGCCGGACAGGAGACCTCCCTCATTCACAGTGAAGCCGGCACAGGAGTTGGCCGCTCCCGTGTTTCCTCCTGTGGAGCTGCCCCCGAAGGCGCAGGAGAAGCCACTTCCAATGCCTGCTACGCCACAAGCATTCCCAGCCCCAAAGCTGGCTCCCCTGAGCGATCCTGTGCTGGGGCGGCCATAGGACCTCCTGGATCCGCTGGAAAGGCGAAGAGACATGATCTCAGGGCAAGCGTGTCACAGAACTGTGCTCTCGAAAGTCAGAATGGGAGTGTCTTCTGTCCCCGATGGCTTCCTTTGCCTTTTTATAGACAATTCTCAAGGGTGTTCTATGAAATTCTGCCTACATAGGGTAAAGCCTGGCTTGCCAGCCTCAGCAAGTTAGCGTAATTGGATGATTTTTTCTAATTAGTAACTTAGTTGGGCTCATTTCTGTAGAAGGGCAGTTGCCCCTAGGTTGGTGTTTATCTGAGAAATGGATCCGGGTGGAGCAATGTCAGGCTCGTTATTACAATTTAAAATTACCAGTGAGTCATGTTTTACCTCCAGCCTAAGCAGATAACGCTCGTGGCTCTGTCACAGAGTAGGGCTTTGGGATCGCCAAGGCAGGTTTTGAAGTTTCTGAGAGTTCGCTTTGTTGCTCCGATTCTTCCTACACTGGATGAGAAGAGCGGCAGCCATAATTTGCCGACCTGGTCCTTCAGTCCGTAGGGCTGTGGCTGGTCCATTTGTTCTGAATTCCTCTTGTCACGGTTTCCGATGGGAAATTAGCCTCCGTTCCGCTGACGCATGCAACATACTTTGTTGACACCGGTGAGCATAGTTGTCTTCCCCTCTCATCCATTTTGGTAATTAGGAACACACCCCTAATTGCTGTTATGTCTTGTGAGAGTTTGGAAGGACATCAGTTTATTTCCTGACCCCACAAAATTCGGAGCCTACTAGGAAGGAACTATTTCATCTTTCTTTAGGTGGCTTATTTAGCTCAGGCAAAAGCCATGGGAAGGTAACTGTTCACTGGGTATGGGTTCATATATGTGTTTATTGAAAACCCTGACTATGAAGAGCCCACATTTAAACGACAATTTGAAATTACGGATATCTGTACATACATATAGAACAAGCTGGTCCATTACGCACGCTCGGTGGAATGACTAATTAACATACTGATTCTCTCACATATTTTCACAGTGAGAACACTTGGGATGCACTCAGCAGCTTTCAAGCAAAACATGCATTGTTTTTTAATGTCGTCACCTAATTGTCTAATGAATCTCCTGAGCTTACTTCTCCTAACTGAAACTTTGTGCCCCTTGACCAACCTTTCCCACTTGGACCTCCATGTGATTCGTGAGGCTGAGTACCTTTTCATAGATCTGCTGGCAGTTTATTTAAAGGGATGCCTTTTACATTAGGTTACTGGCATGTTATGGAGTCAAGGATTTTATATATTTTGGATACTAATTTTAATATATTTATAATTTATATATAAAATTTATAATTTATGTATTCGTTACATATATACATTGATGTATGTTATTTCACATATATGTATGGTTACTAATATTTATATATTTTGGATACTAACAGTCTTATTACATATTGAGTTCACAGTATTTTCTCACAGTGTGTGGGTTAGTTCTTTACCCTGTTCCTTTGTTCTGAGGAAGCTTTGAGTGTTTTGGAGTCCCATGTTTCTAGTTTTGCATTCGTTGACTATTATTTGTTTTTTTGTTTTTGTTTTTGTTTTTTTTGAGACAAGGTTTCTCCGTGTAGCCTAGGCTATTCTGGATTCACTTTGGAGAACAGGCTGTCTTGGAAATCGCAGAGGTTTCCTTGCCTCTGCCTCCCTGAGTGCTGGGATTAGAGGTGTGTGCCACCACACCTGGCTTGTTGACTATTTTTAGTTTAGTTTTTTTTTTTTTTTCTCTCTCTCCATTTGCCACATTCCAGAGGACTTAAGTTTGGTTTCCAGCCAGCACCCACCTCAGGCAGCTCACTATTGCCTACACCTCCAGGTCCACGCGATCTGATGCCCTTTTCTGGCCTCCATAGGAACTCACATACATATGTGGCGCATGCATGCACACACACACACACACACACACACACACACACACACAGATTCCCAAAAACATATATACACATACTTAAAGTTAAAATAAATCTTAAAAAAAAGTTTGTCCAGACATGCCAGGACATTTTTCCTTATGTCTTCTGTAGTAACATCTTATTTTCAGGCCATAATTTTAAGTGTTAAGTCCATTTCAAGTTGAGTTTTGTATATAGGATAGGATGAGGACCTAAAGTCTTCATTCCCTCTCCAGTTTCCACATTATCTGTTGAAGAGACTGCCCATTGTGTATTCTTGGAATCTTTTTTTTTTTGTTTTGTTTTAGTTTTTTTTTTTTGTTTGTCAAGACAGGGTTTCTCTGTGTAACAGCCCTTAATGTCCTGGACTTGGTTTGTAGACCAGGCTGGCCTCGAACTCAGATCCACCTGCGTCTTCCTCCCAAGTGCTGGGATTAAAGGCATGCACCACCACTGCCCAGCTACTCTTGGAATCTTAAAAAATAAATTAATTACAAATGTATGGTTTATTCCTGGGCTCTTTATTTTCTTCCACTAGGTTATAGGTGTGCTTCTGTGTTGGAACATGATATTTTAAATTATTGACATTGGAAGTAGGTTCTGAGGTCGAGTGAAGTGGTATCTGTTCATTCTTCTTCTTTTTTTTTTTTTTAAAGATTTATTTATTCTGTATATGAGTACACTGCCTGCATGCACATCAGAAGGGGGCGTTGGATCACATTACAGATGGCTGTGAGCCAGCATGTGGTTGCTGGGAATTGAACTCAGGACCTCTGGAAGAGCAACAAATGGTCTTAAGTGCTGAGCCATCTCTCCAGCCCCATAGCTGTTCATTCTTCTAACTGTTCCAGACTGTCTGTGGTCCCAACTAAAGATTGCTTTTTCTGTCTCTGTGGAAAGTATCCTGCAGTTTCAAATAGATATTTCATTGAATATGTATAGGAACGTTTTTAATAATTTAGATTCTTCTTATCTATAAGTGTGAGATATATTTTCATCCTTCTCAATTTACTTTGTAATTTTCAAAAATTATTTTTATTTATTCTTTTGAGAATTTCATACAACATGTTTTGATATTTACCATCCCCAAGTTCCTCCGAGATTCACCCCAACTTCTACCTTCCCAGTTTTGTGTTCTCTTAAAAAAAAAAAAAAAACCCAAACCCAAACCCCAAAACAACCCTTTGCCTTCAATTTGTGCTGCTTGTATACTCCTGGATGTGGAGCCAGGGGCAGGCGTATGAATAGACTGCCCATTGGGTAGCCTACTAGGAGCCATGTCCTTAAAAGAAAACAAGTTCTCTCTCCTCGAGCCGCCATCAAGGATCTGCAGCTGCTTCTCATTTGGGGAGCTGTTAGTGTAACGACCCTTTGCCTCCTTCAGTACTGTTGTGCCATGGTAAAGGGATCCCGTTCTTTCTCCGTTGTTTTTTATTACTGAGTGGAAATGCTGTTGACTGTCACGGGTCAATATTGTTTTCTAGAGCTTTACTGAATTCATGTATTAGTTCCAACAACTTTTGATAAAGCATTATGCATTCTCTCTCTCACTCTCACTCTCTCTCTCTCTCTCACTCTCTCTGTGTGTGTGTGTGTGTACGAGAGAAGAGAGAGAAGAGAGAGAACTCTGTGTGTGTGTGTGTGTGTGTACGAGAGAAGAGAGAGGAGAGAGAGAGAGGAGAGAGAGAGAGAGAAGAGAGAGAGAGGAGAGAGAGGAAAGACAAAAGAGAGAGAAGGAGAGAGAAGATAGATAAACATACTAGAGGGCAACTTCCTCTCTTGTTCTCTGCTTACATATTTTATAATGTTATAATATTATGTGTGTGCGCATGCATATTTATTGTATTTATGATGTGTGTGCACTCCACAGCACGTGAATGCAGTGAGAGGCCGACTCTGTAGAGCTGTTTCTCTCTTTTAACTTAACAAGTGGATTCTAGGGACTGAGCTCAGGCCCTCAGACTTGCACGGCAAGTGCTTTAACCACTTAGCTATCTTGCTACCTGCCTCTACTGTAGTTTTTGAGACAGGACCACTCCTTGAATCTGGAGTTCATCATTTTCTCTAGACTGGCTGGTCACCTAAGCCCCTAGGATCCTCCTGTCTCTGTGTCTCCAGAACTGGCATTACAGACATGTTTCCAAGTCTTACTTTTACATGGGAGCCAGGAATTCAAACTTTGCACAGCAAGAAGTTTGCCCACTGAGCCACCTCCCTGACTCTGTTTAGGATTTACAAAAAGGATAGCAACGACGGGCTGTGTTCTCTTTGTGCACTGACTTTGTCCAATTGTATGATATCTTCTATTGACTCTGTCCCACGTCTCCCATGGAAATAGCACATAGGCTGCTGTAATTCTCAATAAACTTGCTAGGCATAAGACATAGCAGACCTCCTGATTCCAAACTTAGCTGTTTCCTTGTCTTCTTATGCCCTGGTCCTCTTTCTCAGGACCTGTTGCTGAACAGTGAGTGACCTGTTGCTCCAAGTCACTCTTCCTTCTTTTTCTCTCCTTTATTCTTTTCCTTGGACAGTGTTTCATATACTAGGGTGGCCTAGAATTTGCTGTGTAGTGCAGGCTAGCTTCACACTTATGCCTTTTCTAGCCTTGGCTTCCTGAATGCTAGGATTAAAGGCATGTGTCACCTCACCTAGGTTCATTTTCCTTTATTTTTGTTCCTCTGGTTGATTGACTAATTTCATATACAATGTGTAAGGAATATTTAGAAAACATGGTTCATAGTGTTCCCAAAGCAGAAACAATTTGACAGTAACATGCAGAATTTTTGACAGATATTCTAAAGCTGTTTCCAGTGTGTTGGGACTGTAATAGTGTCTCATATGGCATAAATTAACTTTTAGAGAAATTACTAGTGTAACTGACTACTGAACTCTTTTAATGCATTTACTTGTAATTTTGAGTTTCAGCATATTGAATACATCTTGTTGAGAACTTGGTATACATTCTTACTATTATTTATTTGAAGGGATTAAAAAAACCCATATCAGAGGGGTTGGAGAGATGGCTCAGTGGTTAAGAGCATAGGTTGCTCTTCCAGAGGTCCTGAGTTCAACTCTGAGAAACCACATGGTGGCTCACGACCATCTATAATGTGATCTGATGCTCTCTTCTGGCATGCATGTGTATATGTAGATAGAGCACTCATACAGTAAAAACAAACAAACAAACAAACAAAAACTGTATCAGGCTTTTAAAGAAGTTTATTTTTGATACAGGGTCTCACCATGTATCCATGGATGGCCTTGAACTCAAGATCTCTGTCTCCTGAGTTCTGGGAATGAAAGTGTGTGTCACCATGCTCTGTAAGACTTACCTATTGCTGTATTGTGGCTTTACTTTGATCTACTTGTTGTGGATTCTCTGTCAAGTTATTGTTAGTTCACTGTTAATGCTAGCAAGGCAGGGAGTAGGGGGAAGATCTGGGGGTTGGGGTAATAACATGACAAAATTATAGGGTATGAAATTCTCCAAGAATAAATGAAAACATTACAAAATTGAAAGAACGAATGTCCAGTGAAAATTTTGTATTGGTGAGACTTTCACTTTCTCTCTCTCTCTCTCTCTCTCTCTCTCTCTCTCTCTCTCTCTCTCTAAATAATGACTTTCTGGAAACAAGGAAGACTAGTTAAACTTTCTTGTCTTCATAAGGAGAATGTGTTTTCATTAGAAGCGAGCAGTTTGGTGTACTAGTTTATGTTTGCTTTAGTTATAAATTTGTGTCACAGAGGCAAGCTTCTCTGTCTGCTTAGGAAGGAAAAGCTGAACACACCTGAAATCGGTAAGTATTCCTGGAAAGAAAAGAAACTCTATTGAGATTAAGGAGGCATCATGAGATTCCTGATAGGCCTAGGCTAAAGAAGAGTCCAGTGCTGTGATTTCAAAATAGTTAAGCTTAGCATGTGCCTTGAGAGAGCCGAGCATCTGTCTCTACTTTCCAAATTTCTAGGACGCAGCCTCGATGTGACCCTTGAGAGTAGCGAAGCATACATAACGAGGGACACAGCAGCCTCAGTGGGGCAGGCATCCCGTGGCCAGACTTAACTAATATGGCGGAAGAGAAGGGAAGTCCTGGAGGGGATCTGGAGGTAAGCTAGCGGAGGAGAGGAGGCTGTGGGCAGCGCATAGCCAGACTCTACTAGTAGCCACCATCTTCACTGGATCGTGAGTGACCACGCATGGAAGAACCTGGGGCGGCAGAATTTTGCTGAGAAAATAGATGGGCACATTAGGCCCGTGATGGCTAATTTGGCTCGATTGGATCTGGAATCAACTAAGAGACCTGCCTCTGGGTGAGCCCATAGGTATCTCCTGGAAGGGTTACTAAAGAGGGGAAATCTCTCCCCCAGAACTGGTGGCACATTCCAGCAGTAGTAAGAGGGGACAACTGTTGCTTTTTGCCTGCTTGCCTTTGCCTCTTGCTGGCTAGTGCATCTCTTCCTGTTGCTCCTACAGCATTTTCTCCTCCTGCTGTCACTGTCCTTTGCTGATATCAGAACCCAGTTCTTTTGGCCCTCCGACATGAATTGAAGACCAGCATCTCTCTAGCATTCCTCCAGTCTTGCAACAGCACCCTGGGGCTGCTGAGGCACCCAGCGTCTTGGACTAAGTAGCTACTAGGTTCTTGCCCTCTTCGAACGAACTCTCTCTGAACGTGTGCTACTTCTGTTAGCTCTAGAGATAAATGCAAGGACTCTGGTCACTCTGGTGAGGAGAAGATTTGGATCTGAATCTAAGCACCACTACATACTAGCTATGTAGCTCTTGGGAAATTCCTTTATCTCTTTGAGTAGCTGTTTTCTCATATATAAACTAAAGATAAAACACTGAACTCGGTAATGTTTAAGAAGAACCAATTGGTTAATGTGTTTGAAGTATACTTACTCACACTTGATAGACACAAGCTGTTGCCACTGTGGCTCTGCACTCAGTAGCATTCCTAACCTGACTTAATGTAACCCACACTCTGAAATTATAGCTTTGACCATCACGGTTGGCACCATTCATGACAAAAGACTCTGCCAAGGCAACAATCAGCTATGTCAACATCTTAAGAAACTGTCTACGTGTTGGAGTCAATTGCGTTATATGGGAATCAGGAAAAAAAAAAAAAAAAACTCAAAAAACAAAACAATCCAGCAATCAAGACAGAGCTGTACCCTTGGAGGACTGAGCACTTCTGTTCTGAATTCCATGTTGCATCTGCTTCGGTTTGCTAAAATCCCTTCAGTGATGGCTGCCACGCATGCTGAAGAAACAGGTTATTGCATTGTTGTCTGCTTCACTTGGCCACAAGAGGGAAAACTTCTTTAAATGAATATTCTAGTGTTTTTCAACCCTGGCTGCACTTCCCCAGAAGTATATTGTGCCAGCCATAATATTATTTTTTTTTAAAAAAATTATTTTCATTATTTTTAATTCTTTGAGAATTTATCACATGCACGCGCTATACCTTTGTTTGTATCCCACCCCCTTCTTCCCATAACTCCTCCAAGACCCATGTCCCGGCCCCCTCCCCACTTCATGCCCTCTTCCCCCATCTGATTTGTGCTGATCGTATACATATGGGTATGGAGCCACCCACAGGAGAATGGTCTACCATCAGGAAAATGGACTCTCCTACTTCTGGAAGCCACAGACTGTCAGGATCGCCTTAGCTAGGGGTGGGGGCTTGTGAGCCTCTTCCTGTTTCATTTATGTTTGTTGACTGGCTTGATGGTAACCATAGCTTCTGTGAATTCATGGGTATAGTGGTCCTGTCATGTCCAGAGGACATTGTTTCAGTCTGGTCCTCCATGACGTTTGACTCTTAGAGCCTTTTCCTCTCTTCTGAGATGTTCCCTGAACTTTGGGTCAGTGTGTGTGTGTGTGTGTGTGTGTGTGTGTGTGTGTGTGTGTATGTGCATGGGAGATATAGGTGTTCCATTTATGGCCTAGCACTGTGTGGATGTTTATTCTCCTCACTTTGACAAGAGTTGCGGTTTCTTTGTGAAAGGCTGCCCACTGCACAGTGTCAGGCATGGTCTTGTGTGCAGAGGATGTCAGGAAGCTTCAGGAGCCCTGTGCTGCTTGGGCGGGGCAGGTCTAGGTTGGCTTCACTCATCACCATGAGGTTGGGGGGAAGATGCATGCATTACAAAGTGGAAGAAGAGATAACCAGGTTCCAACTCAAAACCATTCCCTAGGCAACCATCCAACTATCAGAAGAGTGAGCAAACCATAATGACCAATGGATCTATTAACTTCGACCCCCATAGAAGACCAAATAGGTCATTTCCATAGTCAACTGGGGTCTGTGGCCCGAGGTTAGGGCTAGTGCTGTTTCTGTTTTCAACTGTTATTGAGGCAAATGTGATTGTGAGGTGAACTGCACAGTGCTTTCTTACTGCGTCCTTGGCATAGTCATGTGAGGGATCAGCTGTGGAAATGGAAAAGAAGCAGACACATATATATATATAAAATAATTTGCGACAGAAGAACTTTTATGAAATGGCCAAAGGTTCACAGAGTAAAACCAAAAGCTATCAAGATTGTCCCATTCCTTGGAAGGGCCCACCAAAGCACTGGGGCAGGGTAGACACGTAGGGACATTACAGTGACATGGGAAGGACAGGATCCCAGAATCTGACCCGACTCTTCTCCTGAGAAAAGGCTAGAAGCTTCAGAAGTCCTGAGGAAGCCCAAATGCCAACTTTCTCCAAAGATATTGTCAAGTTAAATCATACTGAGGACCACCAGCATATATCACCCTGCGTTTGGGACACTCCCTCCTCACTCCTCATCTACCCAACAATCCCCCATCAGTCCATCTTACAGCCTTTTTTACTAGAGAAATTTTCCTAAAGGTTTAACCTCATTATAAGCTTCACCTATCAAGCCATGTTAAAGAAACAAGAAAGGGGCATTTCTTGTAACCGTTAAGAGACGTAGCTTGAGAGGCACTTTCTATATTTACCGTTCATAAAGACATTTAAACGTGACTCTCTCTGGAGAAGCCCGCACTGATGCTCAGATACCGTCTCGCCCATGCCCCAAACACCTCGCTATGGACCCCCATGCTTCAGATCGAGGTTAAAAAGGCCTTTTAAAAAAAAAGCAAATCTCCAACTCTGCTTCATATCGTCTATCTGTGGAATTCTTTTTCTCTGTCAAAGTCAAGGGTCCTGGCGCCTCCCCCGTCCGTGTTGCTCATGACAGTGTGAGAAGAGAAAGAAAAGGAAATCTGAGTCTAGTGCTTTGACTTTTTTGGAACATGCATGAATAACGTGGTTGGGTTTCTTGATCAGTGGGGTTTTCGCAGAGGCGGCATTTTGTTTGGTGAGTGGTCTGTCATTACGGGGCTTTGGAAGGCACGCGCTGCTCCATGGTGATGTTGCTGATTTTGGAGGATTTTTCTTCTACGGAGTGCACTCTCAGGGAAAGCAGGTTGCCAAGCTGATCTAGCTCTTCAACCATTGTTCGGACAAACGTTTCTCCTGAGGAGTCTAAAATGAAGTTACGGAAAGCACAGTGGTCAGTCTCAACCGGGGGAGAGGTACTTTTAGTCAATGTAGGTGTGTATTTAAAAACTGCTTTTTTTTTTTTTTTGAAAGTTTGGAGAAAATTGGGATACAATGCTATGTTTGAAGTCAGTGCAAGACTCAGGGTCTCTCTCTCTCTCTCTTTGCTCAATGGGTGCTTGAGAGCACAAAGGAAGCATATATTAAAACAGTCTAGACATCAGGTAAAGAAATGTAAGTCTGGGAACAACCAATGCCCTCTTCTCCCCCCTCTCTCCCCCTTTCTCCCCTCCCTCCCCCTTCTCCCTCCTTCCCTCCCTCCATCCCCCCTTCCCCTTTTCCTCCCCACTCTCTGCTTTCCCTTTTAGAACTGGAGGTTGAGCCCTGACACTCAAAGCATCTTAGACTAGGGCTCTATTTCTTACCTGCTTGTCCATGCCTCATTTCACCCTTTGAGACAGAGTCCCATTAAATCTCTCAAACTGGTTTCCAACTCACTTTGTGACTCAGACAAGTCTAGAATTTACTAACCTCCTGCTACAGCCTCCTGAGAACTTGGGATTATAGGCCTGAAGTACCAGGCTAGGCTACTGCCTTCTTCAAACACCAACCTGTCTTATTTTGCTGATTTTAAAATAAGCTCTTTTATTAAGTAGTAGAACTGGGGCTGGAGAGATGGCTCATCTGTTAAAGGCTAGGCTCACAACCAAAAATATAAGTAGTAAAATTGAAAAATAATGCATTCCGTGCAGTAAAGATATTGGAAGATTCATTCTTCACAACAGTCATTTTGTAATTTGAACATCTGTGTTATACAAGGGATATGATATAAATATTAGGGAATTGTCAGGTGGATATGGTGGTGCACACCTGTAACCCCAGCATGTGTTAGGCCAAGGAAAAAAGACTATGGGTTCCAGGACAGTTACATAGCAAAACTTTAGGTAAAATAAATAAATAAACAAATAAGTAAGTAAAGCCACAATGACCTCACTGGTTCATTCACTAGATCTAAACTTAAAATTTCAGTTAACAAGCAGTTCATTTTTTTCTTTTTCAAGACAGGGTTTCTCTGTGTAGCCTTGGCTGTCCTGGACTTGCTTTGTAGACCAGGCTGGCCTCAAACTCACAGCCTGCCTCTGCCTCCCGAGTGCTGGGATTAAAGGTGTGCCCCGCCATGCCTGATTTAGGCAGCACATTTAATAGAGTTGAAGGGATTTAGAAGAACCCCGCCCCCCAGGGCTGGGGAGATGGCTTAGTGGCTGATGCTCTTGCTGTGGAATCCTGAGGGACTGAGTCCAATCCCCAGCACCTGTGTACAAAAACCAGGCGTGGCAGTGCACACTTGTAATCCCAGCTCTGGGAAAGCAGACACAGGAGGATGCTTGGGCGTTCACTGACCAGCCAGCCTGGCCTGATTGAAACATTCCAGACTAGTGAGAGACTATCTCAAAAGAATAAGGTGGGGAGCATCTGAGAAAGACACCTAAGGTTGATCTTTGTTCTCCACATGCACACAGTAGGCACGCGCGCGCGCGCGCGCGCACACACACACACACACACACACACGGCATGTGTGCACACACTCAACATTACACTATTTAAAATCCTTTCCATACCATTGACTTCATTTACAGGCCTGCTGTCCCTTTGGTTTATAACTTGTGGATTCACTTCTTCTGTGAAGAGAAGAACACATTATTATATTTTTCTTTCAATTAGAAGCTCACGAATGATTGTAAATTGGAAATAAGTTTTTAAAAATTACTTTTAGTTTTATTTATGTGCATGTATGAGTCTCCACATACATGTAGATGCCGGTGAAGGATAGAAGAGGGTGTTAGATCTTCTGGGTCTGGAGTTCCAGGTGATTGCCAACTATCTGTTGGGAATTGAACTTTTTTTTTTTTTTTTTTTTTTAAACTTCTGAGCCATCTTTCCAGCCATCATTTTGGAGTTCTAGTTTCAGTAAGTTTTAAATTATTTTATTTTAAAGGGACATTAATACGCTTTCTGTGATGTCAGCATAGTGAAAAGAGACGAAATGGGTGTTTATGGCTGAATAGTGTCTCTTTCATCCAGCAACGTGGCCACCTGAAGCTTGTCTTCTGACTTGTCAACAGTTCAGTCCCTGCTCTAAGGAGTGGACTAAGGTGCCGTGCAAAAATAGAGACCTAAGAAACACAGCCGTTTACAGTGTTAGAAAGACAACACACGTGGCTGGAGAGATGGCTCAGAGGTTAAGAGCACTGCCTGCTCTTCCAAAGGTCCTGAGTTCAATTCCCAGCAACCACATGGTGGCTCACAACCACCTATAGTGAGATCTGGTGCCCTCTTCTGGCATGGGGGTGTACATGCAGGCAAAATATTGTATACATAATAAATAAATCTTAAAAAGGAAAAGACAACACACTCATGTAAAAACTCATGTTTAACATTGCCTGAGTGAGGAATGAATGGTCTCCAAATACTGAGGAAGGAGCCATCACTGTTGGCTTCTCCTTAGAATAGTCTGGAAGGCAGCTATGTTTACCACGATACCACCAGCCTTGATATGAGGGCTTCTGCCTGGTGTTATTGTATCTTGTTATGCCATACTTGATGGATAACCCTTGGAAGCCTGCTATTTTCTGAGGGGAAATGGAGAAGGAGTGGATCTTTGGGAGAGGGGAAGTGCGGGGTGGGGTGGGGAGCTGGGAGGAGTGGAGGGAGGGGAACTGTGGTTGGGATGTACTGAAAACAAAACAGAACAATCATAATATAAAAAGAACAGTCTGAGGAGGGCTCCCCTGGCCTTGGAGACTGCAGAAGACAGCGATTCAGTGTGAAAATGGGCAAGCACTTAGTAGCAGCCACTGATGACTGAGTTTTGAGCGTCAGCCTCTGTCTGCCAAGGCGCTCCATCTGCATGGTGAGGTGCTGTGGCTGAGAACAGTGTGTGGCTTTGCTGTGTTCACAACTTTACCAAAAAGGTAACTGTGGTTCAAAGAGGTTTAACTGTGTGTTCAAACTCACGCAGGATGTGATTCACACCCATGACTGCAGTTCTGGGGCTTTTGGGGTCTTGGCAAACCAACTCTGATGTCCCTAGTGACATTTTCTCAGGAGGTAGCTGCCCTCACTGCTTTACCACTAATGCAGTGAGGTATTCTCAGTTATCGTTTTGAGCCTGGACAGAGGGTATGTGTGGGGATAACTAGTGAAGTAATAAAATAGGTTGAGTTATTAAAAAATTCATTTAAACATAAACATAAAAGAAAGCAAATTTTTCCTTGGACCAGAGTACTAGAATGACCAAGTGTTTTGTATTTAATTATCTTTTATATCATTATTCATGCAAATTTTTCTATACTTAGATCTCTGATTTCTAGGCTGCATGTGTGGTCTATGCCTCTAATCCCAGTACTTAGGAGGCTAAGGCGGGAAAATCAGAGCTCAGGGTCTGGACCACATAATGAGATACTGTCTTAGAAATCATCTTCCTCTTCCTCCTCCTCCTTTTTATCATCTTCATCATCATCAACAACCACCACAACACTCAAGCTAAAAGAAACCCTTGAGTGTTCATTTTTAAGTTTCTGTTTTCATTTCATGGGATGCAATAGTGTATGTGACTGAATATACATGTATACATACATACATACATGTGAAGAAATTCTAGGATGTACTATGTATGTTATATATTACAAAGTAATAGAACATATACTACATATGTGACGTTTGCTTTGCTATGCTTCTGTAGTAAGCACATAATGTACTTATGTAATATGTAGCATGTATAACAAGCACATGTAAGGACTTGGTCACCACGAAGCTAGCTGCCTCGCGTGTTAGTACTCACCGTTCCTCTCCGTCTAGTAAGTTGCAGTACGTGTCAATTTCCTTCTCGAGACACGTCTTGATGCCGAGCAGCTGCTCGTGCTCCAGCTTCTGGCCTTCCGTCTCCGTCCGAATCTGCTGCAGCCGCTCCTCTCGCGCCACGATCTGCTCCTGGATGTGCTGCAGCTGAGCGTAGTAATTCCCTTCCGTCTCAGCCAGCGAACTCTCGTAGGACTGTTTCTGAAAGAAAAGCAGGGCCTTCAATGAGCAAGAGAGGCGCATGCCTTTAATCCCAGTTCTCAGGGAGGCAGAGGCAGGCGGATCTCTGTGAGGTCAAGGCCAGCCTGGTCTACAAAGTGGGTCCAGGACAGCCAGGGCTGTTATACAGAAACTCTGTTTTGAAACCTGCCTCCCCACTTGAAGGAGGAGGAGGAGGAGGAGGAGGAGGAGGAGGACGAGGAGAAGGAAGAAGAAGAAGAGAAGGAAGAGGAAGAGGAGGAGGAGGAGAAGCTGGGGAGGGCCGGCTAGTGAGAGGTTAAGTCATCAAGGGCACTGCTCTGGGAGTAAACTGGTTTAAGTTCTAGTCAGACACTAGTTGTTTTAAAACTGGTGAGCGTGGTGCCTTCCTGTGCTCCGTCTCACGAATCTCAAACTTCTGTTATGATGCCACTTGCTATAATACGACAACTATGTAGCCAGGGAGCGCTTTGCCACAGTTGACACCGGGCCACTTGGGTTTGCAGCCTCCAAAACCGTGCGTAAGCAACGCCCCCTTTCTTTACAAAATATCCTGCCTGGCCTGTTTTGCCGCAGTAGTGCAACGCATGCCGACGCACACCTTCCGTTCAGTTCTCACGTACCATCGCCATGAGGGATTGAAGTTCTATCTCCAGAGTCTGCAGATTGCGTTTCAGTTCCATTAGCTCGTTTCTGGCCGCCGTGGCTGCTCCCGCGTCATCTGAAATCTGCTGCTGCAGCGCTGCGCTCTGAAGAGGAATTGCCAGAAGGGAAGGGTTAGCAGCCCCGCTTGACTGTTTATCAAACGACCCCCCCCCATGTCACCTGCCGTAGATGCACCTTCTCTCTAAAGCAGGCCTCTGCATCTCTTCGGTTCTGTTCAGCCAGATCTTCATATTCCGCCCTCATGTTGTTCAGCATGGCGGTTAGATCCACGCCGGGGGCGGCATTCATCTCCACGTTGATGTTCCCCCCTGACGCGTTTTGCAGGACTCCCATTTCCTGGAAAGGGCTGAGCACTAGTACCCCAGGGGAAGGCACATTCTCATATGAAGCCGAAGAAGGAAATCGGCGTGCAAGGCTGTTTTGCAGGCGTCCTTACCTCCTCGTGGTTCTTTTGGAGATACGTCAGCTCCTCGCTCAGAGCCTCACGCTGTATCTCCAAATCGGCTGTAGAAAGTGTCAGCTCGTCCAACACTCTTCGAAGACCGTTGGTGTCGGCCTCAACACTCTGGTGCAGAGCAAGCTCATTTTCATACCTTAAAGGGTGTGAAGGCGGTTTGGAATTGTGATTGCAGGCGGGCACAGTTTGTAAAGGCACGCTATATGCCGACCGGAAAGGTGTTCTGGTTCTGTATGTATTTCTGAGGCTTCTTGCAATGGCAAACTATTAAGATAGTTTGAGATACCTATTAGTTTATAAGAATTTTTTTTTATGTGTATGTGTTTGCATGTTCATGTGGTTGCATGTGGAGGTCAGAGGGCAATCCTGGGTGCTTTTCTCAATAACTCTTCACCTTCTTTTTGGAGACAGGGTCTCTCACTGAACCTGGAGCTTAGCAATTGCCCAAACTGGCTGGGTAGCAAGCTCCCCATCCTCCTTCCCTCCCTCCCTCCCTCCCTCCCTCCCTCCCTCCCTCCCTCCCTCCCTCTGCAGTTTTTTTTTTTTTTTTGTTACAGGGTCTCTCTGAGTAGCTCTGGCTGTCCTGGAACTCACTTTGTAGACCAGGCTGGCCTCCAACTCATAGAGATCCTCCTGCCTCTGCCTCCCAAGTGCTGGGATTAAAGGTGCAAGCTACCACCACCCGGTGGTCTCCATCTCACCAGCACTGGAATGACAGATGTGTGCTGCTGTCCCCTTCTTTTTTTGTGGATGTCTAAACTCAGGTAGGCCCTCATCTTTTTGCTTTTTGAGGCAAACCCTTTCTTTACAGTTGATCTTTGCCACCCAGCTATGTGTCAGAACAAAATGAGTCAGATTTAAAAAATAATATGATAGATCTTTTTATAAGGATGTATTAAGCTCCACTTTGTTGATCTAGAATGGAATGACATCATTAAAACAGCTCGGTTTGGAGGGCTAGAGAGATAGCTCGGTGGTTAAGAGCATGGGCTGCTCTTCCAGAGGACCTGGGTTCGATTCCCAGCACCCACATGAGGAAGGTGCTCACAACTGCCTGTGATTTTGGTTTCAGTGGACCCGATGATCTCTTCAGGCCTCCAAAGGTACCAGGCACATAGGTCATGCACAGACATATATGCAGGCAAAACAGCCACACACATAAAACAAAACACACACACACACACACACACACACACACACACACACACACACACACACACACGGTTTCAAAAGCAAAAGGCGGGCATGGTTAATAACCGCTTTGTTTTTCACCTACTTCATCTTGAAGTCGTCAGCTGTGAGTCTGGCATTGTCATTCTGAAGAATAAGGTTGGCATTGCAGGTGGTCATGGAAACAATCTAAATGGGACAGCCAAAGGACACTGCAAGGTCAGTGTGACTCTGTCTCAGGCACTTGCATTAGGATCTTAGGATATTCAAAGAAGCTGGTTTTGGGGTGTAACTCAACGGTAGAGCTCTTGCCTAGCATATTACACAAAAACAATAAAAAAAAGCCCCATTATTTTATTCAGATAATAAGGAGGCCCACAGAGAACTTCACTGTTACTCATCAAAAAGTATGAGTCAAATATCAAATAAAAAACCGAATGCAACATCCCTGTGGGCCTGGGTCCTGAGCCTAGAGCCTGGCACACGCGGGGCTAGCTCTCTGCTAGTGAAGTACGTCCCAGCTGAGACAGGCTCTCATTACATTACCCAGGCTGCCCTGCAAGCTGTGATCCTTTTACTTCAGCCCCTGGAGTGGCTAGGATTACAGGACTGTACAGTCATGCCTGCCTGGCCTAATTATCTTGATTTTGAAGCTAATTTTCTTTCACTGTTCGGCTTTACTTTTTTTTTTTTTTAATTGTCCAGTGCCACCCTAAACTCCAGGACCAAAGAGTAAGCAAATTCCATGCCCCATAAACTTGCTAAGTACATTTGAAATGAATTAATTAACTAATTGAGATAGTTTATGTCATTGGAGATTGAACAGAGTCACAGGCATGCTGGGAAAAATAAATCTACTATTATGTCTCTAGCTTGTTTTTTTTTTTTTTTTTTTAATTGAAATAGGATTTCTAAGTTCCCAGGTCAGCCTCAGCCTTATAGATCCTCCCGTCTCAGCCTCTGGAGTCGCTGTGATGACTGACGTGTGCCACCACGCGTCACTGGTAAATACTTTTAAGGTCCCCTTTGCTTTTAGTTGTGCCCATGCCCCCCCTCCCCAACCCAATGCCTATAACCACAGGATGGGAATCTGCATTTCTTACCTGTCGTTTCAAATCCTCAATGACTGAGAAATATCTGCTGTAGTCATGTTCAACTCCACGGCCCCGGCCGGGCCCGTACTTCTCATACCAGCCCTCGATCTTCTTCTCCAGGTCCGCGTTGGCCTCCTCCAGAGCACTCACATGGTTCAGATACGATGCCAGACGGTCATTGAGGTTCTGCATGGTCACCTTCTCATTCCCAGAGAAGAGGCCAGGCTCGTTGCTAAGGAAACCAATGCTATTTCCCCGTCCTGGCCCCTCAGTGCCATTGCCAAAGCTTCCTCCAGAAGAGAGGCCTCCAAGGGTGCAAGAAAAGCTGCTTTCTGCTCCAGGCCCCACACACACATTTCCAGCCACAAAGCCTGCTCCTCCCCTGGACAGCCTGGCAGATCCAGCCCGGGAACAGACCCTGGATCCCCCAGAGAACCGAAAAGACATGGCGACAGCACAGCCCAGCGAGCGACCTTCTTCCCCCAGAGAGGCGCAAAGCCAAAGTTTATGTATACCACGGGGGTGACAGCTCCACTGGCTTTTATAGGGTTCAATCTCAGCTACGCCGATCTGTAATAAAACATTATCCGTATGCTAATTGCTGTTGTTCATAATCGGGCGATTTTTAATAGTGTCCAGTAGGTGGCAAGGTGCCTCAAGGACATTATTTTATATATGAAAAAGGTGCCAGAGACAGTGATCCTAATTCATAGCCTTGCAGTGTTAGTAACACGAAATCATAGCCCCACAGATCACAGAGAGGAAAGATCCCTTGTGTTACCAAGATGAGAGTTTATGTCCTTTTGACCCCTGAAAGGTTGGAGGGTGAAGCACCCCCGGCCCAGTCCACATACCAAAGAATTCACATTAAAAATGTTTGTTACGTGTGGTGTAGAAATGCATAGGAATATCTCAATGGTCTCCCATTTTTATCAAGCATTTCCCTTCTTGACAGGACCCCCCCCCCCATATGTAATGATCTTATGCCAGTAAGGATTCCTGAACTGATCTGTTTTAACATGTGCACATACATGTATATTCATGGGTGTTTGCATGTGCAGGTGTGTGTGTGTGTGTGTGTGTGTGTGTGTGTGTGTGTGTGTGTGTGTGTGCACGTGCCAGAAGGCAGCTTTAGGTGTTGTTCCCCCATCCACCTTGTTTGCTTTTTGAAGTAGGGTCTTTTTGGTTTACAGCTTGTGCAGTATGTTAGGCTTGCTGGCTAGGGAGCCCCAGGAGCTGCATGTCTCTGCTTCCCCAGTGCTGGGAGGGCAAGCATATGCCCATGCCCCTGGGGAACCTAACTCCTGTTCTCATACTTGCATGGCAAACTCTTTACTTACGGAGCTGTCTCTTCAGCCCCATGCCCTTTTTTTGTAATAAGTTGATGATGATGAATGGCAGAAGTTCTATAATAGCTTGCTTATCAGCTTTGCTAAAATTCATAACCATGTGGTGCTGGTGGGGGTGGTTTGTACCGAGATTTTCTTCCTTTTTTTTTGTTGATCATTTGGAACGGGTCTCAGGTGGCCAAGGCTGGCTTTTGAACTCCAGTTCGCCTCTCTCAGCCACCTGAAGGCTGGTTCCTCAGATATATGCTACTGTGCCTGCTGAGATTTTTTTTTTTTTTTTAAATTTGGTCTAGGAGTAGAACACCAATCCAACTAACCTACTGAGACTTCAAATTGTTTTCCTCAAAAAAAATTTTTTTTGAGATAGCATCTCACTGTAGAGGCCAGGCTGGCCTGGGACTTACTATATGGGTCAAACTGACCACGCCCTTGTATGATCCTCCTCGCGCCTGTGCCTTCCCAAATGCTGAGATCTCCTGGCACACACCATCCCCACTCAGTCACGGTCCTGTAGTCTTCATCGTAAAGCACCTTTGAGTCACGAGCTTCACAGCGACCAGTAAAGAATGAAATGTATGGAGGAGAGGGCTGCTCCCATCACTACCTGGGAAAATCTGGTACCTCAGAGACTGGTTGTCATGGGGAAGCAGATGCTTCCTTCTTTTTTTTTTTTAATGAAGGCCTCAGGAGATTAGCCAGTCTCTCCGTGCTTCCCTTGCCTAGGAACAGATGCGTGTAACCACATCCAACAGGGTCAGTGTCAGACTTAAGTGGGCACCCCCAATAATGAATGACTGTAAGAAGGTCCAAAGGGCGCAGACACTTTATACATGTTAATTATTTGTGCTATTATAATAAGGTGGACACGCCAGACAGGGGCACGTCGCTATCGCTTATGATGGGTACAGATTGATCGGGTCACCTGATTGCAGGGTTAATTTCAAAAACATGAGTTCTTTCCCGGATGAGATTTGTCAGTGTTGTGGCCATTGAATACTGAGAAATATCAGATGTTTGTCACTACACGACAGGAGCTATTCAGTGGACCAGAATGTATGAATTAAAAAGCACAAATACTTAAAAGTAATTAACATGAAATTGTAAGTCAGACCATATCACTGTACTATAAGATTTATAAATTACATTCAGAGAATTGTTAGTGATTTTGCGGTGACCTGGTCAAATATTTTTACTTTTTTTTTTTTTTTTTTTTTGGCCAGTGTTTCCCATGCGTGAATGAAACAACCAAAACAGTGTGCTAGCAAAGTAATAGTTTGTAAGAGTTGATTCTTTTTTTTTTTTTAAGATAAGAGTTCTAATGAGACTGCATAGTGTTATTAACACAATCTATTTATCTCCAGGTAGCTTACAAATATTAATTAACTTATCTTTGGTGGACTAAGTTAAGCATATATTATTAGGACCATTTTGAGATGAGCTGGCTCTGGAAATAACACAGCCACACAGATCACAGACTTCTCTATCAAAGCAGGATGGATGATGCTTGACTCCAGCAAACAGGGTTGGTGTTTACGCATAGGACACGACTCTTTACTTCTTTTCATCACAGATTTCCTGTAAACCAATACTTTTTGTCTTTTGTGTGTGTGAAATTTTTGGGTGTATGAATGCATGCATGGATGTCTGTGTGCCACTTACCTGCCTGGTAGAGGTCAGAAGAGGGTGTTGGGTCCCTTGGCACTGGAGTTACAGATGGTTGTGAGCTGCCATGTGGGTGCTGGGAATCCAACCCAGGTCCTCTGCAAGATCAGCCAGCGCTCAAAACTGCTGAGCCATCTCCTCATCCCTCCAAGCTAAAACTTTAAAAAGTATAAATATAACTTTTTTTATGTTTATGCTTTTCTGGAAGTAAAAGATGACCTGAACAAATTCCCGGGTCATTTCTATCAATATCTTTGTTTTTTCAGATTTTTGTATTTATGGTCAGAAAGCAGTATGCCGTGGTATATCATTCATCGGTTCTTGAGAACCTACTAGGTATTGAAATGTGGCATTCTATGCATGCTGCTGGCATTTAAAGAAATTAAACTGAAGTGAACTTGAGCTTATAGAGCTATTTCGACATCTCATTTCAGGATGAAGTTTTTTCATTGCTGTCTTACTCTAAAGGTCTTTATGCTTAAGCCCACCGTGTGTAAATGTATTGTTTAGTGTCAAGTATTTCATTGTTTAAAATGCAAGTTCTAGGGGCTGGTAAGGTGGATCAGGAGGTAAAGGCACTTGATGCCAAGCCCAAGGACATAAGTTCAATTCCAGATGGTGGAAGGAAAGGGCGTACACCAGCAAGCCTAGCAAGTTATCCTCTGGCGTTCATATGTGTGCCATGGTATGCTGTGTCTATACATCCACACCTACTCATACAAAATGAATAAAAAAATTTTAAAGATGAACAGTTTTTATTCCTGTTGGCTATTTTAGAAAAATATTTTTATTAAAAAACTTTTAATATATATGTATGCTTATATGTATGTATTTAGTATGTACATGTGTGTGCTGCAATATGCATGTGGAGATCACAGGGTAATATTCAGGTATCATGCAGACCCTGGGGATCCAACTCAGGTCATTAGACTTGGTGGCAAGTGCCCTTACCTATAGAGCCGCCTTGCTTGCCCAGAAAAACACTTTTCTTTTCTTTTTCTTTCTCAATACAGGATTTCTCTGTGTAGCCTTGACTATCCTGGATTCGCTTTGTAGACCAGGCTGTCCTTGAACTCACAGCTATCCGCCTGCCTCTGCCTCCCAATGCTGGGATTAAAGGCGTGCGCCACCACTGCCCGGCAAAGACCTTTTCTTGAACCTGAGTAAAGTTTGTTTTGTTCCTAGGTTCCTTGTGTTTCTTCTGAGAATTAGATTGTGGCTGTTAGCTCCTCCCCAAATGTCTTCTCTGGTTTGGGAAAGAGGCGGCAATTAGAGGGTGGAGCTGTAGAGTTCTGGGTTCTCACCAGCTTGGTATTAAGTTGTGTCTGGGCTCAGGCTGTGAGTCAGGCGGACTGGATTCCAGCCCCTCGGGTTATTAATTGTCTGACTTTGGGAAAATGACTCTACTCTCTGACTCAGTTTCCTTACTCATAAAACGACGATGTCCACAACGCCTACCTCATAGGCCTGTTGCGGGGAACCAAGTGGCTTTCAGACAATGCTTTATCATAGAGCCAACGTTGGCTTTCTGTTATCACCGATTCTTCCTGAGAAGCTATACTTTAAAAAGTCCCAAATACACCCATCCATGTGATCAATTTGGTTCCAGTAGAAAGAGTTTATTTCTTTGGTTTGGATGAGTTGCTGATCAGACATCCAAACACTGAAGGAATCTGAGCTAGCTGTCTTGTCATTAAAAAAAAAAAAAAAAAGCTGTAAAGAATTTTTAAGAATAGTTTTAAACTCACAACAAAATTCAGAGGAAGGTACAAAGATTATCCATCCGTTCCGCATCGTCATCCGTCACTTCCCTGCTCGTTGTCAACAGCCCTCTCTGGTCCACGTTAGTGCAGGAGCATTTGTTCCAACAGTCATTGACACATCAAGCTCACTACAGCCCTTGGCTCACTTTAGAGTTCACTTTTGGTGAGCCCTGTTGGCTGGACGATTGTATATTGATCCATGCCCGCCCTCGTGGTAGCATACAGAGTACTTGCAGTTGCCTTATGAATTAATTGCTTTGCTCTACATTTGCCCTCTCCTCTCAGTCCTTGGCTGACTAGTTACTGACCCATGTACTGTTTCCATGGCTTTGTGTTTTTCAGGATGTCAGATACTTAGACTCCGACATGATGTAATCTTTTTTTTTTTTTTTTTTTTTTTGACATGATGTAATCTTACCAAATTAGCTTCTTCCACTTAGCAATACATATTGAAGTTTTCTGTCTTTTCATGACTTGATAGCTCTGGTTAATGACTTAAAAAAAAAAAACCTGCCATCATTTATTTTTTTCATCCACCCACTGAAGGGCATTTGGTTTGCTTCTGGGTTTTGTCAGTCAATGAATAAAGCCACCGTACACATCTTTGTACTGTTTATAAAAAGTATTTATTTTTACTTATACCTGTGTTTTTGTGAATATATGCCATGTGTATGCTGATGGTCATAGAGGCCAAAAGGGGACACCAGATCTCCTGGAGTTCCAGGTGGTTGTGAGCCAGTGGGCATGGGTGCTTGGAACCAGACTCCAGTCCTCTGGAAGAGCAGCAAGTGCTCTTAACCACTGGGGCCATCTCTCCAGCCTGTCCTGTGCAGGTTTTTGTGTGGAGATGTTTTCATCTCCTTTGGATAGAGGAGTGAGAATCCAGTGGTTCCCACTAACTGCTGGATCAAATGATCAGAGCACAGTCAGCTTTGTAAGAACCTCCTGAACTGTCTCCTACAGTGACCAAGTAGTTTTGACTATGGAGCTATAGGGAAAGATTTTTTTTTTCTTGGTTTTGACATAAAAGTATAGGAGGTAAAAAGATGACTCAGAAAGCTAGGTGAGCGTGTGTCTGTTTTAGGTTCACCTGGGCATCTTGGGTTTTTGTTTTGTTTTTTTTTTTTTTTTATTTTTTTGAAGCTGGGCCTCATGTAGTCCAGGCTGGCTTCTCTATGTAGCCAAGAATGACCTTGAGCCTCTGGGCCTCCTACATCCATCTCCCAGCGTGTGGGTACAGGTGTGTGCCACCACACCCAGGGCTTATGTGATGCTGGGGGTGGAGCTGAGAGCTTTGTGCATGCTTGGCAAGCATTCTACAAGCTAAGCTACATTCTAGCCCCCACTTTCAATCAACTAGTGAATTTTAATTTCTACTTACTCTTGAGAGCTTCATACAGGTGGACAATGAAATAGGATCATATTTTTCCCCTTTCCAACTATTGATCTCACGCATGGCAGTTTGAATGAGAAATGTTTCCCATCTAAAAATGGCAGTTTTAGGGGAGTCTAAAATGACATAGCCTTGGGCAGTTGATGGCAGTGGTTTGGGGACATTGAAGAGTCCTCCCTGCTGGAGGAAGTATGTTTTTTTTTGGGGGGGGGTGGGATTTGAGAGCCCAAAGCTCATCACTTTCAGTTCACTCTCTCGGCTTTTGGGCTTGTGGATCAAGCTGGAAGCTCTCAGCGTTCTGCCCCAGCCTCCATGCCTGCCTGCTAGCTTTGCCCTGCCAATATGGACGCTAACCCTCTAAGCCAAAAGAAATTCTTTCTTCTGCAAGTTGCCTTAGTCATGGAATTATATCACAGTAACAGAATTAACTAATATATCCTCAATATAGCCCCTTCTCAACTTCATGTTTTCCTCCGTTATAACACACTCTGTCTGGTGAGCACTGTCCACGTGTGCATGGGTGTAAGGCCATCCACGTAAGCACGGAAACCTACCAAAGGCCACATCTTCAATAAAGATTCATTTTCTCTTCCCCAGCAACTATCCCCTGCCACTAGCTCCTTGGTAAGGGGCGAGTCCCGGTGAGTCCTCTACTCCATCTCCGCTGGGATACAGCTGACCCGATCCTGTGTAGGTAGCCATGGCTACCTGCACACCTCACAGCTGGGAGTTCACAATGCAGTATCCATGTCAGAAGACAGCATTTCACAGCGCTGTGTCCCATGCTTCGGCTCTTACATCCTTTCTGCTCACTCTTGACCATGTTCCCTGAGCCTTGACCTCTCACTTCCCTATCGCTGCTTAGTTAGTGAAGCTGCTGTGGATTCCTGGCCGTCACTGCCCTGTCATGCCATGTGGAAAACACTGGTTTGCAGCTCCCCCTTCTCCTTCCCTCCCTTCCTCCTTCCTCCCTCTTCTCTTAAAGCAATCCACATGTTTCTTCATTATTTTATGTTTAGGATATCTCTGACTTTAATTTAAAAAAAAAAAATGTTTACTTCCGTGAGTCTGTTATACTCAAGATTGGGTTTTTCTTTTAAATGATTCATTTATTTGATTTTTCTGCATATGCGCTTTTTGCAAGTATGTATGTATGTATGTATGTATGTATGTATGTATGTATGTGTATTACATGTGTGCAGAGCCCGAGGAGTCCCAGAAGAGGGCATTCAGATCTCCTCAAACTGGAGTCACAGGAAGTTGTGAGACACCATGTGGGCGCTGGAAACTGAGCCCGGGGAACTGGATCCAGGCCATCTCCGCAGTTCCGGGAACTGGCTTTTTACTTTTTATTAGTTGTTTTATTTTCATTGCCTCCATATATGCATGCCCAGCGTGTGTGGAACGATGAAAGACAACATTTTATAGACTTGTGGCAAAGACTACAACCCCTACGCATCCAGCTGGTTCCTAACTTGTAAGGAACAGTGGATTAAACAGAGGAAGTTAAAGGTAGAATCTAGCTTCCACGGGAGGGTGTACTTAAAACGCAGTGATGGACCAGAACTGGGGAGGATAGCTTGCGACAGGAAGACATTTATTGAAACACCACCAGAGAGAAAGCCAAAGAAATGTCACTAGTCTAAAAGGAACTCATCTTCGCTCACTGGGAGAGAAGCAGGAACATAAGCCGACCCTGTTTTAAGGAAAACCATTTAGATCTGGTAATTTTAAGTTAGGGCTCCTCGCTTTTAGGGGGGCACAGTTCAGGAAGGCAACCTCTGCTCACTCTTGCTGACTTTGGTGGATTTCTCTTCCAGCACGTGAACTCGGGAGGACAGGACCTTCCCACGGGGATCTAATTCTTCAACAACGGTTTTAACGATGGCAGTTTTAGCTGAGTCTAAAATGACACAAACACACCTTTAAAATTGCGTCAAAGTCACAGATGGGAAATAACTCATCATTTGAATATATATATGTATATACATACATATATATGTGCATATATACATACATACGTATATACATATACACAATATATATATATATTTGTGCTGGGTGTGGTGGCATATGCCTCTAGTCCCAGCACTTGAGAGACAGAGGCAGGGGGATCTCTGAGTTCGAGACCACCCTGGTCTACAGAGAGTTCCAGGACAGCCAGGGCTTCACAGAGAAATTATGTCTCAACAAAACAAAACAAAACAAAACCACAAAGGAACACATACAATAAAAAAGAGAAGAGAAGAGAAGGGAAGCTGCAGAGATGCCTCGATGTGTAAAGTGCTTGCTCTATACTGATGACGACCTGAGGTCCCTCCCCAGAACCCACATAAAACAAGTCACTTGTCATTCTAGGGCTGGAGAGGCGGAGGCAGGAGGATCCCTGTCTAGCCAGTATCGCCCACGTGGCGGGCTTTAGGCTCGTAAGAGACCCTTTCTCAAACAAAAAGGTGGACCATGGCTGAGGAACACAACTTGAGGGTGTCCTCTGTACACTTGTGCATACAGGAGAAAGAGGGATGGGGGGCAGGGGGAGAAGAGGAGGAGGAGGAAAGAAGAAAAGAGAGGAGGAGAAGCCACCGAGTGCCTCATACGGTTTTCTTTTACCCTTTGTCTGATTTCCAGGTCCTCCTTGACCTTTTGACTTAACACAGGAGCTGTAAAAAAAAAAAAAAAATAAAAATAAAAAATCGCATTAATTTCATCTGTGTGTTTTGCTAAAGCCACCTTGAAGCACAGGCTTACAGAAGGAGTCTATTGGTTGCTGAAATAATGCTGGTGGGGACGGGGGGGGGGGGGGGAGGGCGGGGGGGGCATGGGGAGGGAAGGCGTTCATTCACACGCAGTCTGGACTTGGCTTAGCTTCAGATGGCGTTTAGGTATCTTAAGGAGTGTTCAAGAGGAGCGGTGCCTACCCCTCGTCTCCATCTATGAGGCGGCAGTAGGTCTCGATCTCCTTCTCCAGGTGCGCCTTGACGTTCAGCAGCTGTTCATACTCCAGCTTCTGGCCCTCGGTCTCCGTCCTCACCTGGTGCAGCTGTTCCTCCAGGGCGCTGATCTGAGCCTGGATCTGAGCCAGCTGCGAGCAGTAGTTGCCCTCGGTCTCCGCCAGGGAGCATTCCAGAGAGTGTTTCTGTGGTTTGGGAAGACGGTGTGGCAGAAAACATCACTGTAGTGATTCAGAATGAGCCAAGTCTCTTAGAAGGGAGTTACCCTTACGCAAGGCAACCAATCATATCGGGGCCGTGTTGGCAAATTGCTTGTCATGCACACATGCGGACCGGAGACCACGCCCCAACACCGACATTAAAGAGGCAGGCATGGCTGTGCGCTTGTAATGCCAATGTGTGGGTAAGTGGAGACAACATTTCTGAGGCTTGAGGATTGGCCAACTTGGCCTGACCTGTGAGCCCCAGGTCCCACTTGAGAGACTGTCTCAAAAACCATGGCAGACAGCTCCAGAAGTACAGCACCCGAGGTTGACCTCTGGACTTCACACATATGTACACACACTCACACCCATACACAGGAACACACTACACATATACACAAACAATTGTACCCATCTAAAAGTTTTCATTTGTTCAATATTCCTGGCAGACACCATCCTAGTCTGCTCGATAATGACACAGATGGCGAATGGTCCTTGTCAACCCTGAAATACTAGAGAAAGTGAGACTGACTGTTTCTCTCTAGGGTGCATGTAGGCATAAGGTTATTGTGTAGTTTAACTTCTGACTTCCTGTCTAAACGTTGCATAGAGTCTGCTCCCCAATTGTCCCCCTGTTACGTCAATAAAGCAGCTTACAGCCAATCAATGAGCAGGGGAGAGACTAGGGCTGGACTTCCTGCCAGCAGGGGAGGAGAGTCAGGAGGGGATTCACTAGGGAGAGGTGAGCCAGAGGGAGAGGTCCAAGGAAGATGAGGAGGAAGGAACTGGAGCTGAGGAAAGCTACAAAGTGCAAGTATCTCTGGGATCTTTGCTGGGAGTGAGACAAAATAGCATGAAGGGTTAAGAGCAGACTGAAACTGCTCAGGTTCTGCTGTGAAGCCTTGTATTGTAAAAGAGTCTCAATTATTTGTGTGATAGCCGGGTTGAGAAATAAGTTAAGAGAAACAAACACTGTTAATCATCAAAAATAACTTAAGCAGGTGCAAGCGAGAGATCCCGACCATGTGCTGCACGTGTGGGCTGTGGCACAGTTCTCAATTTTCTCAGTAATGTTTCCCCACAGTTTTCACCCTCAGTGTGAATCATATGAAGTCTTTGTCTCCTGCCTGTCATTGCTTTCTCAGTTGTATAAACAGTTTATATATGGAGTGACCCAAAGAAAAGCACCACTCTCTTAACCTTTAAACTATCTAATTGCTTGGCTTGTGACGCCAAATGAGTCTGTTTAGGACAGGAGGGAACACCTGTTATAAAGTTCCTTCCATCCTTCCTTCCTTCCTCCTTCCTCCTTCCTTCCTTCCTTCCTTCCTCCCTCCTTCCTTCTTTCCTGCCTTCCTTCCTCCTTTCCTTCCTTCCTTTCTTCGTTCCTCTTTCCTTCCTTCCTCCTTCTTTTCTTCCTTCCTTCCTTCCCTCTTTCTTCCTTCCCTCCCCCCTCCCTTTCTTGACAGGATCTCTCTACATGGTCCTGGCTGTCCTGGAACTTGCAACATAGAGCAGGCTGGCATTGAACACAGAGGTCCACCTGCCTCTGCTTTCCAAGTGCATGCACCACCATGCCTGGCTAGATGACAATACCTTACTGATGGTTTTGTAACCAAATATTTTCATATAAGCCCCAATTTTACATAACTGCACATTCAGCAGTGCATTCTTTTGTAGGTAAACGCTGGAGGTTTCTTAGCCATAGGCAGAAAGGTAAAGACTCAGGTTAGGCAAGTTGGAGAGGAAGTCCCGTTCTTTGTCGCCAATTGCGAAACTCTGGGAATGGCCTCTCCTCTTTGAGTCTGCTTCTTCGTTTGGAGGTAATGATGGGAGTTGAAGACTGCCTGGCTGTGCCTCAGGGAGCTTTGTGGACTAACCTGTGGGTGAAGCGACTGGGCAAACCCTCGAGGAAAGGGTGATTATTATTGGCGTTAGGCACGGTTCGCTTTCGACTCAACCTTCACACCTCTACTTCTTATTTATGCCACTTAAAAGGAACTTAAGTGCTCTTAATTAACTGACCGAGGGGAAGGCCGGGCAGGGAAGCCAGGAAAGATATTTTTTGCTCTGCCCAGATGGATGTTTTGATTTTTTTGACTTGGGAGGGAAGAATCAAAGTAAAATTAACTTTCTTGAGCGCTTCGAAATAGTTGTATTTACTGGTTTCCAGGGCTTGTTAACATCTAGGCATATTTTTTTTGAAGCAGATGCCAACCTAGTAATCGATGGCTAAAATCCCAAGTATGTTACACTAAGAGGATGACATTTTCTCTTGAATTTTTTTCTCAAGAAAACCCACCTGTCGTTCGTACTTACCATGGCTAAGAGGGACTGCAGTTCTATCTCCAGGGTTTGGAGAGTCCGTTTCATCTCAGTAAGTTCATTCCTAGCTGAAATAGTGGCTCCAGCATCGTCTGAAATCTGCTGCTGCAGGGAAGCGCTCTGCAAAGTCAGGAGCTGGTGTCAGGCTGGAGGGCGGCGGCATCCACACCTGGTGCCAGGCGTGTGCCAGCGAGCCTAGCTTTACCTTCTCCTGGAACCAGGCCTCGGCGTCCCTGCGGTTCTGCTCAGCCAGAGCCTCGTATTCGGCTCGCATGTTGTTCAGCAGGACCGTGAGGTCCACGCCGGGGGCTGCGTTCATCTCCACGTTCACGTTGCCTCCGGCTGCGCACTGCAGAGCCTGCATTTCCTGAAACAGATCGGTTCAACCACATTAGGTTCTGACTGTAAGAGAGCCAAGTGGACAGGACCCATAAGGCTCAAAGCTTTTTTGTGAGGTCTGTTTCTTTTTCTCTTTTGAGAGTCTTATTCTGCAGGCCAGGCTGCCCCGGAACTCTCAGCAATGGTCTCGCTTGAGCCAATCTGGGATTATAGCTGTGAGCTACCGTCCTGGGCTGGCTTGTTTCATTTGTGGGGGGTGGGGGGTGGGGGGGTGGAAGAGTGGGGTGGAATAATAGAACTATTTCAAAGGTGTAAGGGGAAATTAAAAAACCGTCTTGATATTAAGATACACTATTTACCACCGGAAATTAGGTCTTGATTTTGGGAAGGAGGCAGGCTGTGGATACAGGGGAGGTGGTTGAGCGCCTACCTCTTCGTGGTTCTTCTTGAGGTACGCCAGCTCCTCGCTCAGGGTTTCCAGCTGGACCTCAAGGTCAGTTCTGCACAAGGTCAGGTCATCCAGGACCCTTCGCAAGCCATTGATGTCAGCGTCGACACTCTGGTGGAGCGCCAGTTCACTCTCGTACCTTAGAGACGAGTTTGAAAGGTTCATTGTCTCCCACCGGATTTGAGTCACCCCCCCCACTTTTCAGGGCACCCTAAGACTCAACCCAATACATTAGGTTTCAACAGGACTCCCCACGACGGAGTCGACATGCGTCTACGACCTTGCCATTAATCTTGTGCTAGCTCCGAGTTTTCTAAGTAAATTAAGTTATGATGCCTTTGGTCCCCTCAGTACAGATTTGGTTTAAAACGAACAAATGGATGCAAAGAGAGCAGAGAAGGACACCCCCCCCCCCCCAAACGGCCCAAGGAAAGGAGGGAAGTGCCAGGATAACTTCTGGCCTGTTTTTTCTTCAGCTCAACTCACTTCATTCTGAAGTCATCGGCCGTCAGTCTTGCGTTGTCATTTTGCAGGACGATGTTGGCATTGCTTGCGGTTGCAGAGATGATCTGATGAGTGCAGAGTTAGGTAGATGTGAGGACATGGTCAAATAGTCAAATTTCCTTGCAATTAAGTTACCCGTGAGATCATAGTAACTAACACTTCTGTACCTGGGGCTAGTGATGAGTGGTTTGAAAATGAGGAATTGAGATACAGTCAGTTTTAGTTTGTATTTTAATTCCCACTTTGTCATTAAGAAAAAAAAATTCTCTTTTAAGTTTATAAAAATCTACTTGGAGACACTGGGCAGTTTTCGGTATTTTTCTATTACTAAAAATGTACCTGCATACCTGATTTTGGATGATGGGTGGGTCATGCTCAGAGGTGCTAATTGTAATATAAAGCATTATTATTATTACTTTAATTCTGTGTGTGGCGGTGTCTTGCCTGCATGTATGTTAGTGCACCATGTGTGTGCCCCTGGAGGCTGGGAGAAGGCTTCGGGGACCCCTGGAACTGGAGTTCCAGATGGTTGTGAGCCATCTTGTGGCTGCTGGGAATGGATCCCAGTTCTTCTGGAAAGTGCAGCAGCCAGTGTTCTAAACTGCCGAGCCGTCTCTCCTGCCCGGAAATTAATTTGAATATTGATAACGAGGCACTTGAAGCTGAGCTTTATGCCCTGCTATGAGCTCTTCTACTTTGCTGTGTTTGTATGCGCCCGGTCACTGTACTTCTTACCTGGGTCCTGAGGTCATCGATGATCGGGAAGTATCTACTGTAATCGTGATCGAGACCGCGGCACGACCCGGGTCCAAACTTTTCGTACCAGTCCTTGATCTTCTGCTCCAGGTCAGCGTTGGCCTCCTCCAGGGCTTGCACGTTCTCCAGGTAGGAGGCCAGGCGGTCATTGAGGTTCTGCATGGTGACCTTCTCATTGCCGGACAGGAGGCCGTGCTCACTCGGAGTGAAGGCCCCACAAGAAGCGCTGCCCATACCGAGCCCTCCTGCCAGTGAGCTGCCCCCGAAGGCGCAGGAGAAGCCACTTCCGATGCCTGGCACTCCGCATGCGTTTCCAGCCCCCAAGGCTGCTCCCGGGCTGGAGAGCCTCACGGAGCCCAGCCTTCTAGACGCGGAGGAAAATCGAACAGACATGGTGCTCACTCTTGGAGTGCTGCTCTGATGGTGACTAGCTTACTGGGTGAGGACCGCTTTATATAGACATAGGTGGGGTGTCGCTAGACGAACTCTGTCTCTCTTAGCAAAACGGTGTTTGCCAGCTCATTGAGAATTATCCGTAAGTGGGTGACATTTTCCCCTAATGAATGTCTTTACTCTGCTGTGTCCACTTCCGTAGGTGGATAGTTACCTTGATGTTTGTTATCTCTGGGAGGCAGCAGGGTGGAGTATTATCAAGGTTATTATAGTGATGCCTTTCAATTTAGTGTGAGCAACCCTTCCTGCCTTCTAGGCTTTTGGGAGTATAACATTCCTTAAAGAATTAAAAAGAAGTGTGATTGATACAGTTCTTTTTCCTTTACCCAACGACGTCTGCATTTCTCTGGCAAGCAAAACACCATCAGCGTCGGGTTCTATCAGGTACACTGAAAATAGCTTCAAGCTCATGGGCCCTGGATTCCAGAGGAAGGAAGCTGAGTTTTAAATGAAACAAACAAGCAAACAAGAAAACAGTTTCTTTAAAGTTTTCCGTTGATTGTATCCTTCTTGAATTGCCATTTAACTGGCACAGGTTTTTGCCTGAGCTGTGTTGGTTGGCAGGCCACTCAGGGGGGATCCGTTAGCCTCTGTGACCCTCAGTGTCTTTAGCTGTAAGTAAGCGAAGGCTCTAGGTTATAGCCTTGATCCCTTTCTATTTGTAGGCTTCCAGTGTTTCTCTGCATCTTCTTTTTCTTAGAATATTTCTGCACTTGTGTTCTCTGCTTTTTTACCTCTTACTCGTTTCTGAATTTTGGTTCCATTATCTTAGAGATTTTGGGTTTACCACACCTTCAATCCAGGCCTCGTCTTTCCTCCCATACCAGCATGTTCTCTTCCCTTCCCTCCCCTTCCTTCCTTTCCCCTCTTCCCTTCTCTCCCCTCGCTCTTCCCTTCCCCTCCTCCCCTCTTCCCTTCTCTCCCCTCCCCTCTTCCCTTCTCTCCCCCTCCCCTCTTCCTTTCTCTCCCCCCTCCCCTTCTCTCCCCTCCCCTTCTTTCCCCTCCCCTCTTCCCTTCTCTCCCCCTCCCCTCTTCCCTTCTCTCCCCTCCCCTCTTCCCTTCTCTCCCCTCCCCTCTTCCCTTCTCTCCCCCTCCCCTCTTCTCTTCTCTCCCCTCCCCCTCCCCTTCTCTCCCCTCCCCTCCCCTTCTCTCCCCTCCCACTCCCCTTCTCTCCCCTCCCCTCTTCCCTTCTCTCCCCTCCCCCTTCTCTTCTCTCCCCCTCCCCTCTTCCCTTCTCTCCCCTCCCCCTTCTCTTCTCTCCCCCTCCCCTTCTCTCCCCCACCCCTCTTCCCTTCTCTCCCCTCCCCCTTCCCTTCTCTCCCCTCCCCTTCTCTCCCCCTCCCCTCTTCCATTCCCTTCCCTCCCTTCTTCTTTTTGACTGGGTCTCACTAAGTGGCCGAGGCTGGCCTCAAACTTGTGGTCCTTCTGTCCCAGCCTCTAGAGTGCTGGATGATAGGTCTGGGTCACAGTGCCTGTTCAACCGCTGCTCCTAGTGTTTATTCTCCTATATCTTCTTGGCTCCACAGGTCGCCGATCACCTCAGTAGACTGGGTTTTAGAAAGCCGGGCTCTGAGAATCCTTCCACATCTGACTGCTTCCCTTTCTCTTTGTTCATGCCTTGTCCACCCCACATCTTGCCACAATATGTTCGCAGTCTCATGCTTGCCCTGTTAGTATTTTTTCCTGATACAGATGTCACCTTGCTGGCTTCTCATCCCATTTCATGATACCAGTCTTTCCCATCTTTTGCCTTTGGTCATGTTCTTTGCATCAGATCTTGTTTTAAAAAATTTAAAATATAAGATCTCGCATTTTCCAGGAACAACTGACTCCACTTTCAGTTGTGATTATTTAAAACAAATGAACTAAGAACATAAAATTTCATGACCTACTAGTTTGCAGAAAAAGAAAGCTAGAACATTTGACTCAAGAAACAATGTTCAGGGGCTGAAGAGGTGGCCCAGCAGTTAAGAGTACTTGCTGCTCTTCCAGAGGACCAGAGTTCAATTCCCAGCACTCACACTGGCAGCTCACAACTGTCTGTTAACTCCAGCTACAGAGGGTCTAATGCCCTCTTCCGGCCTCCATGGCCATCTACACTCACCTGCACAAACACACATACACACAATTCAGAATAAAATAAGTACTTAAAAAAAAGAAAGCTGAAGAAAAATTTAAAAAACAAGCCACTTATAATTATTAACTTTAAAAGTAACAAAGTATTGCACACTTAAAAGATGATTAGAGTATGTCAGAACAGAAGAGCCGGCACAAGAAAAGCTTTGAATTTATAAAAAAATGTGTGTGAGGATTTAGGATGAGGGAATGCCATTCCTCCATTGCTTCCTCAGCTTCATTTTTGAGCCACAGTCTTTTACTGAGCCTGGAGGTCACTGGCCCACTGACTGCTGGCAAGCTCTAAGCATCCACCTGTCTTCATCTTCCCAGTGCTGAGGATGACTGACAGGGATGCACTGCTGTGCTGGATGACTGACAGACATATACTGCTGTGCTGGATGCCTGGCAGACATGCACTGCTGTGCTGGATGCTTGACAGACATGCGCTGCTGTGCTGGATGACTGACAGGCATGCGCTGCTGTGCTGGATGACTGACAGGCATGTACTGCTGTGCTAGATGACTGACAGACATGCACTGCTGTACTGGGATGACTGACAGACATGCACTGCTGTACTGGATGACTGACAGACATGCACTACTGTGCTGGATGACTGACAGGCATGTACTGCTGTGCTGGATGACTGACAGGCATGCACTGCTGTGCTGGATGCCTGACAGACATGCACTGCTGTGCTGGATGACTGACAGGCATGCACTGCTGTGCTGGATGACTGACAGGCATGTACTGCTGTGCTGGATGATTGACAGGCATGCACTGCTGTGCTGGGTGACTGACAGACATGTACTGCTGTGCTGGGATATCTGACAATGATAGGAAGATTCCTTAGGGCTTACTAGGTAGACAGCTTAGCTGAATGGGCAAGTCCTAGGTCAGAAAAAGACTATGTGCCAAAAATAATGTGGAGAGCCAGGCAGGGGTGGCTCATGCCTTTAATCCCCACACTTGACAGGCAGAGGCAGTTGGATCTCTGTGTTCTAGGCCAGCCTGGTCTACACAGTGATTTCCAGGACAGCCAGAACTACACAGAGAAACCATGTCTAGGGGGGGAAAAAGGTGGATAGTGTTCAGAAGGAGCACATGAACACACCTGTTTACCTGCACATGTATGAACATATATGCACATGGAGAGTAAACAAAGTTAGGGATATTCTGTAGTACCCAAGAGAAACCATTTCAGTGCAGGCCCCACATCATCCCTAGAGTTATGTTTCAACCAAACTAAACAAACAAATGAAGAAACAAAGACATGTGACCAAGAGTCAATATTAACTATAGTTTGTGGAACATGTAAGACCAACAATCATGAAATTACAGGGAACAACACACACACACACACACACACACACACACACACACACACAGAGCTTTAATGTTTAGGAAGCAAAGGAACTGGAAGTGTTGTCAATGGACAAGTGACTATCAAAAAAGATCAGGTCACTTCACAGGTTTTGTAAACCCAGTCAGGAGCCTGTGGCTGGGGAGGTCACAGGCTCTAAGGTGGAACCTATTGCTGTTGTTTTGCTAGATGACCACATTGTCAAACTGCCTTCTAGATGCTTCTACTTATACCCACAGGTTAGTGTTGTGCTCAGCCTTCATTGTGAGGCTCATTTATGCAATGGGTGACAGTTAATGCAGAGATTCACAACTGGTCAAAGTGCTGATAGCAAGTGACTGTGAGTGCTCAGATTCGAATGGGACCTCTGTACCATCCCCTCCAAATGGAACCTCTGTACCATCCCCTCCAAATGGGACCTCTGTACCATCCCCTCCAAATGGAACCTCTCTACCATCCCCTCCACGACTGAGGGAACATCCTGCAAGATGGAGCAGAAGTTCCGAGTAAGCCAGACATTAGGGAGACGTGATATGAACAGTGTCTCCTGTGCATGACTCCTGTACATGAATACATTGTACTCAAAGTCACTGCAGTTCTGATTACCCGCTGGAGAGGAGAATAAGTCTGTGCCTATCAGTGTTTCATCCTGGATGGTGGAGGGGATCACATGACCCCATTCCTCCTAAGGGACTATGGCTAGTTAGTGGTTGCTGGAGACCAGTGGTGACATTTTATTCAGTAGTGCAGTCAGTCTTTAGTCAATACCCCTTCTTCCTTTCTCATGCCAGTAACCCAAATTAAACTCAGTGGGTCTCTCTGTCTCTGCCTTTCTCTTACACACACACACACACACACACACACACACACACACACACACACACACACGAGACACTGAACTTGGAGGGAGACTTGTTGGGAAAGAGAAGGGTTTGAGTGGGATGGGATGCTAAGAGGGATCATTAGATACGTGCCTGTGTGAAAATTTCTCCCCAACCCAAGCCCAAGCCCTCAAACTTCTAAACTGAAAAACTGTAAGCCCTAGATTTTTTCCCCCCAGCTCCATCTATATAGGCTCTCACTGTTTAGCCCCAGATGGCCTGGAACTCACAGTGTGAACTAGGCTGACTTCAAATTCACAGAAATCTGTTTCTGCCTCCTTGGTCCACCCCAAATTTTGATGTACCATCTTTGGCAGGTCCAGCCTGCTGCCCTTTGGATCCTTTTAGGACCATCTACCTTGTAAATTTTCAAGGACTTTGAAAGAGAGGGAGGGAGGGAGGGAAAGAGAGAGAGAGAAAGAGAGAGAGAGAGAGAGAGAGAGAGAGAGAGAGAGAGAGAGAGAATATCTATAATTTCAGTATTCATAGTAGGGCATGGTGCAGGAGACAGAAAAATCCCATCAGCTCTTGGGCCAACTATCCTGGTATGTGCTGTATCACAGCAACAAAGAAATCCTGACTCAACCCAGATAGGACTGATGGACTGAAACCCAAAGTTGTCCTCTGACACTTACACATGTGCCATGGCACCTGCATACTCTCTTTTACATATATGCATTCACTTACATATACATATGTATACACACACAACCAAGCAAATATGAAAAATTCATGAAAAATATAACTAACCCTATTAAGATCTAGCCAATGGACAGCGCGTTCTCTACAGTTATGTGGAGAGTGGAGACTGACTCTTGACATGAACTCTGATGCCTCCTACTTGACCACTTCCCCTTGGTGGGGAGGCCTGGTGGCACTCAGAGGAAGGGTCAGCAGGCTATCTGGATGACACCTGATAGATTGTGATCACATGATGGCAGGGTGGGGGAGAGGAGGTCCCCTTCTGTCACAGGCCTAGGGGACAAGAATAGGGTAAAAGAGGGAGGGAAGGGAAAAACGGGAAGATACAAGTGCGGAGATAACAATTGAGATGTAATTTGAATAAATTATTTAAATAAGAGAGTAGACCAAACACTAAGAGTGTAACATTTATATAATTCCTGATTGTTTCATGGTTCTTCTTGCTGTAGGTAGTTTATTGTGTGTATGTATAATAATATAAATGTATATGTAAAAAATAAAAATATTAATAATAAAAAATAAAAATAAAGGATGCTTGGGGCGTCTCAGTTTGCATCTTGCTGTCATTAACCCCACCCAAGCCATTCTGCTAGCTCACTGAGGGTCTTTCCAACCTATAGAGCTTTGGCACCTGTTGGGCCCTTAGTAGGTCAGGTTAGCATGCGTTCCCACTCATTACCTGTGGTTCACAGACCTCTATTCTCCCTAGCAGTGTCTTTTAAAAAAAAGCATTGTTCTTTTTAAAAAAAGCTGGTTGTGAGCCTGGCAAGGTGGCACAGGTTTTTAATCCCAGCACTTGGGAGGCAGAGGCAGGAGGATCTCTGTGAGTTCAAGGCCAGCCTGGTCTACAAAGAAGAGTCCAGGGCAGCCAAGGGGTTGGGGTAGGGGGTGGGGCACAGTACCTAATTATCCTATAGACTCGGGAAGGGAAGAGCTAGCAGGGAACTGTGCCAAAGGCCATATATCAGAAATGCTTAGAGGCATCTGTGCCTAAAGACGTTCTCCAGGTGAGGTCAGGCAGAGAGTGGGAGGCCCTGCTGGGGAGAGGGACTCCTCCATCTAGCTCGGAGCTTAGAAAGGCTATCTGGACCAGGAGGACAGCAACTTCAAACAGCTGGGCCCTCCAACAGGACCCATCTTTCCATCACATAGCCCTCCTCTTTCTGCATATGATGAAACATACACTATTTGTCTTTCTGAATCCGTGATCCTTTTGTTTTTGTATTTTTTGCTTAACATAATGATTCAAGTTCCATCCATGTTTATGCTAATGACGTGATTTTTATTTATGGATGAGCAACACTCCACTATCACGTTCTTTAGTCGTCTGTGGTGGTTTGAATGGGCGTTTGCCCTCTGGAGGAATAGTATGTGTTTTGAACCACTGAGCCATGCTGGGCAGTGGTGGTGCACACCTTTAGTCCCAGCACTCAGGAGGCAGAGGCAGGTGATCTCTGGGTTTGAAGCCAGCCTGGTCTATTGAGCGAGTTCCCAGGACAAACAAGACCACACACAAAGAGAAACCCCATCTTGAAAACCCCAAAAACCAAACCAAAACACCCAAAACAAACACATGAAAAAAAAAAAAACCCAACTAGCCAAGCAAACAAAACCCAAAAACCACTGAGCCACCTCTCCAACCCCAAGGCCAACAATTTCAAATCCTATATCTAAGCCAGAGAAAAGAGAACTCTGAGAAGTTAGAAAAGTCATTTGGAATTGTACCTCATTTTAGAAAATAAGGAAAAGTTGCCTGGAAAAAAATGAGCAAAAGAAACCAAGTGAGGTAAAAAAAATCCCACAAAATGTTAATACAGACGAATAAGACAATGTGGAAACGGATGGTATTCCTGTATAAAATGAAAATATTTTGTGCAGGCAAACAGATTAAGATGTCATCTACCACTTCAAAATCACCTAAAGTGTATTAAAAGTGACAGAAAAAAGTTAGAGAAATGTGAAGTCCAGGGAGAACCAGGATCCAGAGGAAGATTATATTCTGCAAGCACGCAGTCTCAAAAGTATCGCCAACCGAGGCTCCTGAGCATATTAAATAGCATAGAATGCCCCTTGGGAGCTACCTACAGGAAACCAGCGGTAATTTCCTTCCTGCAAAGGGCTCCCACACACCTTGGACTGCTGTGGTTTCCATTGTTAGCAACAAGCTGCTGAAAGCCAGATGTGATAGTTCATTCCTTTTATTCCCCAGTATTGAGGCAGGGGCATTGCTATGAGTTTGAGGCCAGCCTAGGGTTATACAGTAAGTTGCGGGCAGGCCTGGGGTACACAACGAGATCTTGTCTTAACAGCAGCAGCAGCAGCAGCAGCAGCAACTCCTCCTCCCAAAAAATCACCCCCCACCCCAATCAACCAACTAACTATCCAAGCAGAATGGGTCATATTCCTTCTCCTTCAGATGGGTATTGGTTCTTCAGAACCTTGAGGTACACAGACCCACTACAGGAAGAAGTGGACCTTCAGGGACCGGAGGTGAGTGCATGTTCATTAGCGGGACTTCCTCAAGAGTCCAGGTGCCCTAATTTCTGTGGCGCACAGGAAACCACAGAACTGAATGGCACAGCCATTTTCTAGGAAGAACAGATTCAGGAGTCTAAAGTCGGAGCACGGAGTGTTTCCTTCAACCTTGTGAACACAACAGAACTTAAAGGAAACTCACGGGTGTGTGTGTGTGTGGGGGGGGGCGGGGCTTTGATTCTCTCTCTGTTGTGTTATGAATAGAACCTGGGGATTCTGGGTTATTTCTTCAGCAAAGGGTGCAGAGTTAGAGGGTTTTGCTTTCCTTTGAGTCCTTCTGTGCCAACAGCACTCTGACCCCAGAATGCACCCCTGTACTCGCTGAGGCTTCCTACATAAAGGGAATTCCCAGCAGGCAGCGTCTTCAAAGATGACGGCCTCTGAGCATACCCACAAGGAAGGCGTTTCTTCGAGGGCTCCAGACATAAAAACTCTGTTGGGAGAGTTCTGTATTTGGTTCAGCACTCTCTGTTGCTAATGTGAAATAATCAGTAGTTTACGACTTCTAACTTGTGCTTTTCGGACCACGCTTCACGCGGGTGTGCAGGGGAGTATTTGAACCACTCGTCTGCAGTGGTTTATACTGCCTCTGCAGCACAAAGCGTAGGCAACGCCCCCGCGCACTGCATTCTGGTTGACAATGATGGAAGTCCGGCCATACCTGAGGTAGGTAAGTGTTTGGGATATAGTCTCCGAGGTGAAGCAAGCTGGCCTCTGGCAATCCCAGGAAACCAGACTTCCCATGCAAGCCAGAATTTGCTTCAAATGTCATTCATGGAATGACTGAAAAATTCAGTATATATGAACTTGTTTGAAGTCCATAGCTGGGTGTGGTGAGGCTTGACTATAATTCCCACACCGGAGAAGCAGAAGCAGGCAGAACTTTCTTGAGTTTATGTCCAGTCTGCTGTACATAGTGAAGTCTAGGCTAACCAAGGCTGTATCTAAAAACAAACCTAGACAAAACCCAAAACAAAACACCAAACACACCACCACCACAACAACACCTCCCCCCAAATGAAACAAACAAACAAACAAACAAAAAAACTCAAACTGAAACCAAACCAAACAACAGCAACAAAGTGAAATACAAACAGTTAAGTTTATGTTGTTTTGGGTTTCCTTTGTTTGGTAAGAGCAAAATACATACGCATATGTGAGCTATAGTATACAGATTATATGATTTTGGTGTTTTGATTTTAAAATTGGCACTGCACGGCCTAAAAACAGGTGGTAAAATATGCAATAATTTAAAATTTATTTTTTCTCTTTATTTAGAATATTAAATAGTGAAAGGCCTTTAAAAAGAAAGCCAACACAAGGGCTGGGCGTGGTGGCGCATGCCTTTAATCACAGCACTTGGAAGGCAGAGGCAAGTGGATCTCTGTGAGTTTGAGGCCAGCCTGGTCTACAAAGTGAGTCCAGGGCAGCCAAGGCTACACAGAGAAACCTTGTTTTAGAAAAAAAAAAAAAAAAAGCCAGTACAAGAAGAAGAAGGAGGAGGAGGAGGAGAAGAAGAAGGAGAAGAAGATCCTACCAAAAAACAGACAAACAAAACCTTTGAAAACAATATCATAAAAAATTCAGGATAAATCAAGAACGGAATTGAAAGAGCCAGGCATGGTGCTGCATGCCTTTAATCCCATCACAGGCAGAGGCAAGCAGATCCTTGAGTTTGAGGCCAGCTTGGTCTACAATGAAGGTTCCAGGGCAGTCAGGGCTACACAGAAAAACCCTGTCTCAAAAGACAAACAAAACAAGACAAAACACCAACCCCTCTCCCCCCCAAAAAAGAAAAGAAGGAAATTAAAAGAGCGTTATGTTCCAGAACCTTCAATATTGTGAGCTTTGAGCATGGGGATCTCATACTTTCATTTTAATTTCACATTGTCTTTCAAGTTATATAGCTGGCCCCATGTGCTTAGAAATCATTTCCTCATGACTTCTAGAACTTGCTTCATGTGGTGAGTTTGGCAGAGAATTTATAAGTCTTTGTTTTCTCCATTCCTTTGAACTCCCATGGAGCTGCCCGGTTGTTGGGTGGAATGCCCGCCTTCCCCGGAGCTTCTCAATGAAACCAGGAGATACTTGAGAAGTAAAAGGTGTATTTTCCCCCGCTAAGGCAGAAAGAAGGATGCAGTGACCTAGGCCACATGCTTCATGAGATTTTGAGCCTTAATATGAGTCTTCGTGTGGGGAGGAATGGAAAGCCCACCTGTCACGTGGTTTTGTACAACCCCAAGGTAAGAATGGCTTTTACATTGTATACGTATGAGGTTTTGCCTGCATGTATGTCTGGTACCCAAGGAGGCCAAAGAGGACGTTAGATCCCCTGAAAGCTGAGTTACAGATGTTGGTGAGCCACTTGTGGGTGTGCTGGGCATTGAACCCCAGTCCCTGGGAAGAGCAGCCAATGCTCCTAACTGCTGAGCCATCTCTCTAGTCCCGCGGCCTTTACATTTTAAATGCTTGAATACATGGAAAGAGTAAACTTTTCATGGAATGTTAAATTATTTGCAATTCAGAAATCTTAGCACCCCTAAATAACATTTTATTGGAATGGAGCTGTGCCCATCAATCTTCGGCTTTTTCTGTTAACAGCAACTACAAAGCTGAGTAGTTGTAATAGTCCCATGATCTGCAATGCCTAAAATACTTCTGTCTGGTCCTGCATGGGGGGAAACAACAACAACAAAACAACAACAACCCCCCAAACTTCTATACTCTGTTCTGGAAAAGTCATCAACATGTGTTTGGTTGTGGTGGGTTTTTTTCCCCCCCGCCGCCAGAGATTTTTCTGGTTAGTTGGGAATAGTGGGTGAGCTTGTGATAAAGATTCTTAACAAAAATTCCAGCCACTCGCCACTAGTGTGTCAGTTGCAATTTTCTGAATGTCCCTCATGTTTACTTACGCAGACATAGTGGGATTCGAAGATTATGCCCAGCAAATAGCTAATATTTAAGTGCCGTGTGATCTTATTGATAGTTATTAAAAACCAGAGTGAAATTCAATGAAAAAGTTTTCCATAAAGGTCTGCCTAAGGGGAGAAATTACAACTCACTATTAATTACCAGCAAACAGAAGTGTATGCCTATCAATTATTTTATTTTTGAACACAAACACCCAGAGTGAAAAATCACTAAGAAAACGGGTATTTTGTCAAAGGCCATTCATCTGTAACAGCGGAAAGCGTTCCCATTCGCCCTGAGCTTTATAAAGAACAGTGCAGCTGTGCCGGCTCCTCCCCCAAGTTGCAGGCTCCGCCCCCAAGTTACGCTATCCTCCCCTCCCCCCTCGCAGGGCAGCTAGAAGGGAACCCTCTGCTCAGCCTTGCCATTGCTCATCTTCGACATCTTCTCCTCGATGGAGTGAATCCTCGACGACAGCACCTTACCACGCTGGTCTATTTCTTCAACCACTGTCTTTACCAGTGTGGTTTTGGATACATCTAGAGGGGAAAACGCAGGTGAGTGCACATGTTCTGCCATCCCCGCCCCCCAAAGATCACATGATGAAGGACACCATTGTCCTTCACATTGGGGAGGGAGAGTTACGGGTTTATAATAAGATTTAGGGGGGTGTCTGGAGAGCATTGCCACGTCAGAGCACTTTTCTTAAAACTAACTGTAGACTTTGCCATTGATGTAAAGGGATTTTCTGCTATAGAAATAAAATGAGGGTTTTGTTACCTTTGGGTGAATTTCCTGAGCTTCCAGATTCAAAGCCCTTTGAGCTGGAGCAGGAACTGGGAGAAAGAAAAGTTTATTATTTTCATTAGTGTTTATTATCACTATCACTTAGGAAACTTTCATAGAAATAACAACTCAACAGATCTCGGTTTTTGTGTGCAGGAGCAGGAAGGGATCATATTATCTAAAGAGAGGAATTTAAAAACAAAGGAGTATCTCCATTTGATTTTTTTTCCTTTCTGGTGGCGATGGTGTGTGTAAATATGTGTACATGTGAATATGTGTGTGTGTGTGAGTGAGTTGTTTGTGAGTGTGGGTGTGTATAAGTTGGCTTCAGAAATCTTCCTTTATTGCTCTCAACCTTAGTTTTAAAGAGAGATTTATTTATTTTTAGTCCATATGTCTGAGTGTTTTGCCTGTATGTATGCATATATACCACACGCTAGCAGTGCCGTCAGAGGCTAAAAGAAGGCAACAGTCTCCCAGGAGCTGGAGTTTCTGACTGGTGTGAATCGTGCAGGTGCTGGGAATGGAACACTGTCCTCTGCCAGAGCAACAAGTGCTCTTAGCATCTCAGGCATCTCTCTAGCCTCTCATATATATATAATTTTTTTCTCTCATCACGCCTATAGCTCACATATCAGCTAGACTAGGTGCTGGGGATCAAAGTCAGGTTGTCATGGCACAAGCATATTACCCACTGAGCCATCTTCCCAGACCCTCCTATTTGATTTTTCAAATCCAAGAATTTAAAGCTAAGGAAATATGAATTAGCTTAAGAAAGATACATACAAAAATATACATTGTCCTAGGAGCCACGCATATGTATAGAATGTGTCCTGGGGACTTGTTCAGGGGCTGTGATGTACAGAATGTAGAGGAGATTGTTCTAGAAGCAGAAGGACATGCATTTGTCCAGTGGGAGAAGAACAGCAGGCTGAAAGTGTGGAAGGCTCCGGGACAGAGCGTGGCTGTCTTCAGGAACTTTGCAGTGATCTTACTTTTCGTCTCCGTCTATGAGGCGGCAGTAGGTCTCGATCTCCTTCTCCAGGTGCGCCTTGATGTCCAGCAGCTGCTCATGTTCCAGCTTCTGGCCCTCGGTCTCCGTCCTCACCTGGTGCAGCTGCTCCTCCAGGGCGCTGATCTGAGCCTGGATCTGAGCCAGCTGCGAGCAGTAGTTGCCCTCGGTCTCCGCCAGGGAGCACTCCAGAGAGTGTTTCTGACACATCAAAGGTCATAGTGAGGAATGAAATCACCAGAGGAGTACCCTGCCCAGTCCCGGGCTTCTCAGCATCCTACAGGACTATTCCTGGGGAAAATCAGGGGCTTGCCATCATAGGACAGGAGATGGGGCCTGTCATTAACCAGGTGACCTGACAAGGGGTCAATGATCTTTACCCTCACCCGGAGACTATTTATTTTTAACCTTTACTTCTGTCTCTGTCTCTCTGTCTCTCTCTGTCTCTGTCTCTCTCTCTGGAGTAGAGGCATCTGCCATAACAAACACATGGAAGTCAGGGGATGCCCTGTAGGAATTGGTTCTTTCCTTCCACTGTATGAGTCCCTGAGATCAACCTCCAGCCACCCTGCCCCTCTGCAAGTTAGCTGACTGGTAAGATTTTGCTAACAAGTTTTTAAAAGGTCGACATGTATATATAAGCACTTTTGGGGGGACAGCGCAGTAAGGAAATCTACACAGGACCATTTATATTTTAAAATTGTTTTGGGGGTTGCCTGTTATAGCAAAATCTTACCCCTTACCAGTTTCACCCTATTCCTAGGCCCACACGGCTCTTGTTTTCTTTTCTAGTCCATTCTTGGTTTTCTGTCATTTCCTGGAGTCTTCTTTTAAAGGCTGTTAAGACTGAATATGTCCTTTAGCAGGATGGGCTTCTCAAGGCCCGCACTCATAACACGCAGGTCACGTGTCCACACTACTACTTTGAGGATCCTACTTCCTCTCTTTTCCTATAGGCTGTAATTTGTCCTGCCACATGATTCCTACTTCAATTATGGTAATTTCCCTCTTTGTCTTATCATGTGTAAATATATATGTCTGGGCAGTTATTACTTCTGATATTAGTCATTTTCAGAATGTCTACTGTGCCTTCCACTCTGTCATTTTCCTTTTCTTCTTGTGTGGCATGACTACTGCTCTTACGTCACAGGAACTAAAGTCTCTATTAGGAGGAGATGCAAGGCTCTGTCTGGCATTTTTGGAGGCAGTTAGTTCAAGTGTTTACATAATAAATGCATTTTATTTTTAAGTGCTTTCTTTTTATCTTTTCGTGTGTGTGTGTGTGTGTGTGTGTGTGTGTGTGTGTGTGTGTGTGTGTGTGTGTAGGCCAAAGGATACTCTTGGGTGTCATTCCTCAGGTGATATCTACTTTTTATCTTTAATTTTTGAGGGAACCCGAGGCTCACTGTTTCAGCTAGACTGGCTGGTCAGTGAGCTCCAGCAATCATCCTGTCTCTACTTCCCATGACTGGGATTACAAGCTCATGCCACCATGCCTGGCCTTTTTTTTTTTTTTTAAAAACATACTTCTTAGAGATCAAATTCATCTCATAGTGTTTGCCTGGCAGGCATGTTACCAACTGTGCTCACTCCCAGCACCCTAGCTTACTTCTTTCTTACGATAGCAGCATTATAATTTTAAGGATAATTTTGCGTGTTGCTAAATAGATGATGTCTTGGCTCAATCCTAGGATTGCAAAGAAGGAGTGACGGAATTAGAGGGCAGGCAGGCGTGGGTCTAAAGGAGACCGGCAGGGCACTGACTTACACTGGCTGCTGCATTCCGAGAGGCTGCTGGGCTCTCTGGAAACATTTAACCAGAAGTATGGCATTGAGGACGAAAAGGTGACAACTAACAACATGTCAGGGAGGAGTGTACCCCCCAGTTCAAAGCCCTGAAGCCTTACTTCCCTAGCGTCTTCCTTTATAAGGTGGCTAATGCCCTGGGAAGTTGCAGGATGCGGCATCTCCCTTTACTGCATTCCACTGGGAAAGCTAGGTGCAGATGAACTTGGAAGTTTGCATAACACGGGAAACAAACATGTGGTTGTTTCTATAGATAACCCCCAACCTATACTTGACTTGTGTTCTACCTATAGGAAACTGAACTTAGGATTTATCCTGACCGAAGAGTCTCAGGTATGTAAGCTAGATTACTAGCATTACTCTATAATTTGGTTACGCTGGCTGTTAAATGGATTTGGGGGGGGTGGTGCGTGTGGGGTTGGGCTATTTCCTGACTCCCAAAACATTACTCCCAGAAATAGGTGATCTGAGCCTTGAATCTAATTGCTTCATGATATCATTGCTTCTGTGTGAAAATGTTTATAATTCTGATGAAGGAATTTGAGAAATTATCTCCTACCCTGGTTTTTTTGTTTTTGTTTTTGTGTTTGTTTTTTAAGAAACACAGGGAGAATGCACCCCTACAGGGGAAGATTATGGGGGTTCTGATGGTTTCATGGAAGAGTGGGTATGCCAGAGGAAGGTCCAGAGAGCATGCTGTGCTGAGGGTGAGGAGAAGAGGGACATGCTGGGAAAGCTGGGTCTCAGCCAATGGTAAGAAGACGTCTTCTGTCTAAATACTACTACGTAGGGATAGGGCACTACATCTGTGTATTTGGGATGGCTAAATCAAAAGATCTTTCTAGTCTACTGAGCCATGGTTTCCTTTGTGGCCGGCTCACTGTTCTGATTTGCACAGTAGCCATTTCTTTGTCCAAGTGACACCCCAGTGTCCTCAAAGATGAGAAACCCTCTTATGAATATGGAAATCCTTGGGCCACATGCTTGTCACAGTTCTCAAAGTCAGGCCTTTTGGATTCTGCCAGCTCACAGTCTTGACAGAAAGCAGGTTTTAGAACTAGGCTGTTTCCATGGTAACTACTGAAGTCTTCCCAATGCCCTGGATGTTCGGATGCTCCTAAGAGGCTGGATGCCAGGCTCTGTGGGGTGTGTGCTGTGGGATGAGAGCTTTACTATGTGGAGGTGAAGGGACAGATAGTGTCCATGCTGGTGTGTACTTTTTAAAAAAAAGAATATTGTATATGTATGGGTGCTTTGCCTGCATGTATGCACATACATGTGCTCTCCATGTACAAAACGTCTGCAGCCTAGGGTGCAGGATACCCTGAGGCTGGAGCTACAGGTGGTTGTTAGCTTCCACACACGTGCTGGGGATTGACTCTGGGTGCCCTGGAAGAGTAAGGTCTCTTAACTGCAGAGCTATCGCTCCAGCCCTGAGTGCCCTCTCTTAAAATGCTTTTCTTCGTGTTAGGAGATGATGATGTGACCCGTCTTGGCCTGTGTGGACAAGTGACTGGCACTGTCCCTTAATTTTTAACCGGAACAAGACTACCCAGCACGCTCTGCGGGGGGTGGGGGTGGGGGTTGGATGAACTAATGCTCAAAGCGGAACTTGGCACCAGGCTGGTTCTTTGAATGCAATGAACTCTGGGTGTCGTCCAGGAAGGAATCGGAGGTGTCAAGACGTCTGTGAGGAAGACACTGCCTCTCTTTCTGTCTCCTGGCATTCTGTTCCTGCTGTCTCCCCCTCCCCAGCCCCGAGTCCCTTCCGGTATGCATTTTCCTATAACGGAAAGAAAAGAAGGTCTTATCTTAGGTTTTTGGGAACCAGGAAGCTTGGCCTGGCGTCAGCACCTACCGTAGCTGAGAGTGACTGTAGCTCAATCTCCAGAGTCTGTAGCATGCGCTTCAGCTCTGTCAGCTCTGTCCTGGCTGAGGCGGCTGCGCCCAAGTCATTAGAGATCTGCTGCTGCAGCGTGGCACTCTGGAAGGCAGGGTGCACAGGGTCACATTCAGTCTGGCCTGCTAGGGTGGAATAGACAGAACAGGTCTGGCTCTGCTCACCTTCTCCTGGAACCAAGCCTCGGCGTCCCTGCGGTTCTGCTCAGCCAGAGCCTCGTATTCGGCTCGCATGTTGTTCAGCAGGACCGTGAGGTCCACGCCGGGGGCTGCGTTCATCTCCACGTTCACGTTGCCTCCGGCTGCGCACTGCAAAACCTTCATTTCCTGGAGCAAAAGGCAAGTGACTGTCCACGTGCCATCTGAGAAGGCTTTAGAGGTCCCAAAGTTCCCAGGGTAATGTATAATTTATGGGTGTTATTTAATCTGTGCACATGCTGGTCATCCACTTTTCTATCCATTCTTCCTCCCTCCCTCCCTCCGTTCCTTCCTTCCTTGTTTTTATGAGACAAAGTCTCACTCTGTAGCCCAGACTAAGCTGGAATTTACCCTGTAACCCAGGCTGGGTCTTGAACTTGAGAACCATCCTGCCTCAGCCTCCCAAGTGCTGGGATTATGAAGTTGAACCACCAGCTGGGGGGTGGTGACACACACCCTTTAATCCCAGCACTTGGGAGGCAGAGGCAGATGGACCTCTGTGAGTTCAAGGCTAGCCTGGTGATCTAAGAGCAAATTCCAGCACAGCCAAGGCTACACAGAGAAATCCTGTCTTAGAAGAAAAAAAAAAAAAAAAAAAAAAAAAAAAAAAAAAAAAAAAAAAAATTGAACCTCTATGCCAAATCCAAGCAAACCAGTGGGAAGTGAGACGGTCAACTGGTAAAGGTGTTTGCCGCCCAAACAATCTGAGTTCAATGCCCGGATCTCAGGGGTGGAAGGAGAAAATCAGCTCCTGAAAGTTACTATGACCACCACAGATATACCATGACATGGGCTTGGTTCTCCCCCCACAAACAAAATATAATTAAAAAAAGACAACCACAGCTACCATTTGGAAAAAAAAAATTAATATGAAAGGATTACAAAGACCAGAGGGTTTATTCAAGAAATAGTTTTCAACTTTCAGGTTGATGGGGCTAGAGAGTGGTAACAGCCCCCCCCCGACCCCCAATCCCAGCCATTGTGGAACTTTCACCTGAGGGACAGTAGAACTGTCATTTATTGAATGCCAATTGGATGCTGGACACTGCTCTGAGCATGCACTACAAGTCTGAGCATCTTTACGAGGGCAATGGTCCCTTCACAGAAGAGAGCATGGAAACACAGAGGGGAGAAGAAACATGCCTAAGCTGCCTGCTGGGGGTGTGGTCAGAAGGGAGGATGCACAGGGCGCCTGACCCCTGATGCCTGTTCTCAGTGGGTACATGCTCCAGCTTCGGCGGTCCGGAGTCTGCCAAGGGCTTGCATTCTCAGTCTGTACAGTCTGAGAACGGGGATCCCCATGCAAAGCAACGATCCACACCAGTTCATTGACTAGCTGGCCTTTTCATGTGGGTTGAGTTAAGAGGGTTGAGATCTGGGCCTTCCCACCCAGCCCCTTCTGACAAGGACTTGCTCTGTAGCCCAGGCTGGCCTCCAGTTTAATCCCCCAGCCGCTTCTGACAGGCTAGAGCCCAGGCTGGCCTCCAGTTTAACCCCCCAGCCGCTTCTGACAGGCTGGAGCCCAGGCTGGCCTCCAGTTTAACCCCCCAGCTGCTTCTGACAGGCTAGAGACCAGGCTGGCCTCCAGTTGAACCCCCCAGCTGCTTCTGACAGGCTAGAGCCCAGGCTGGCCTCCAGTTTAATCCCCCAGCCGCTTCTGACAGGCTGGAGCCCAGGCTGGCCTCCAATTCACATACTTCTGCCTGCCTCCATCTCCCAGGGGCTGAGATTTCAGGTGTGTACCACCATGCCTGGCCTACTTCTGGTTTCTTAAATCGTATTTTGATTTCATTTACATCTCAGTCAAAAAAAAAAAAAAAAAAAATACATATATATGTATGTATAGTCCTAATATATATTGCCTATACAAAGCTACTGTTAATTTATTTCTGTATTTCGAAGTTCTATGTAAGATTCCATAGGAAGAAAACTTCTTGTTGCTGTGGAGTGTCAAAATCAAACTACGTGCAGTTAGCCTCCTAGCACCCACCATGGAGAATGCAGGGAGTGCCCTCCGGGTGTCACAGTGCGCATGGCTTTTTAACCTAAGCCTCGGTGCTGTCACAGCTGCCCTTTCTTTCAGTCCCTGCACTGCTTCCAGCCCTTCCCTGGTGCTTGCCATTTCTTCTCTTGCCCCCCTGCCCCCCCAGCTTTGACTCGGGTCACTCTCCTGCCAATACTCCCTTCGTGCGCGTCACTTCCCTGAGCTCGCATTAGTGCTGGGATTTCAATACCTTCCCCCTGTGAGATTTCCGTGGGTAGAGCTGTGCTTGGGACTGGAGAGAAACTTCTCCTACCTCTTCATGGTTCTTTTTGAGATATGTCATCTCCTCACTCAGGGACTCATATTGCAGCTCTTGGTCCGTCCTGCAGAGCGTCAGCTCGTCAAGGACGCGCCGCAGTCCGTTGATGTCTGCCTCCACGTTTTGGTGAAGGGTGAGCTCATTTTCATACCTTGAGGGGGAGAGGGGTGGATTTAAATGAATTTCACTGCAAGCCAGAGGCCGCTTCAAGAAGTGGCAGATGCCAGCTGGAAATCTGAAACCAAACCAGGACTCTAAATATTATCAAAAGTTACAGAAAAAGCCCTGGGTGGTCTTCCAGACCTGTAATCCAAGAACTCAGGAGGCTGAGGCAGGAGGATTGTGGGTACTAGACGAGGCTGGGCTACACAGTGAGACCGTATCATAAAAACAAAACAAGACAGCTGTACACAGAAAGACTGTTGCCCCTTGTTCTGTGCAGGACAGTGAGCAGCGTTCCAGCCACACACAGTCATTCTGGTACCCATCACAAGGAAGCGAAAGCACCTGTTTTGTAGTCTCATCTAAGTTAACGTATTCGCAGTAAACCTAGACCCCCTATCTAGATCTAGCCAATGGACAGCACATTCTCCACAATTGTGTGGAGAGCAGGGACTGACTCGGACATGAACTCTGGTGCCCCTTATTTGACCACTTCCCCTTGGTGGGGAGACTTGGTGACACACAGAGGAAGAGTAAGCAGGCTGCCAGGAAGAGACCTGATAGGCTGTGATCTTACAGTGGGGGATGAGGTCCCCTTCTGTCACAGACCTAGGGGAGGGGAATTGGATGAAAGAGGGAGCGAGGGGGGAACGGGAAGATACAAGTGAAGGGATAACAATTGAGATGTAATCTGAATAAATTACTTAAATAAAAAATTTAAAAAGATTTATTTATTATGCCTGCACGTACACCTGCAGGCCAGAAGAGGGCATCAGATGGTTGTGAGCTACCATGTGGTTTCTGGGAATTGAACTCTGAACCTCTGGAAGTGCAGTCAGTATTCTTAACCTCTGAGCCGTCCCTCCAGGCCCTAAGTTAACATTCTTAAGGAGTGAACAATAGTCACTGGACATTTGCTTTGTGCTTGGCATTACTTTAGGCAAGCTCGGAGATACACCGATGGTTTATTCTTTGGATGTAATGACTATGGACCACTCTGACTCAAGTTGACTCTCATTTTGTAACAGAAAACCCTTGGATTCCTTTACTCTTTTATAATTTATTTTACTTGAGATGAAAATGAAAAAGAAATTAAACAACATAAGCAGATAGGAACTTAATTTTGGGACCATGATTGCCATCTGTCACTTACTTTAGTCGGAAGTCATCAGCAGCCAGCCTGGCATTATCAATTTGCAGAATTATATTAGCATTAGCAGCCGTGGAGGAGATAATCTAGAAGAAATTAAAAGGAGTTCAACAGAAACAACTGCTTTTGTTATTTATTATTTTAAAAAGGATTAAGCCTTTGTGTCAATTTCTTAGCTTAATGTTTAGAATTTAATTTTCCTCAGAAAGTAGAAGTGTACTTGCATTACTTTTGGAATATAATTTATTATCTGTAAATGTCTTTCCAAATAAATGGTGGAATTAACACTTTAGCTACACTGAAATTCACAAATCAAGGCTCCTAATTTTGAGCAATGGGAAGGATTATGTATTAAAATTAAATGCAAATTAGGGAACAGCCCAAAGCACTTCCCTTTTGTGCTTCTGTGTGTTTTTGATGGAAGTTATTACTTTTAAATGCTTGGCTAGTTTCAAGGTTGTGAGTTTACCTTGCTTTTAAGGTCTTCGATGGTCAGTTGATATCTGCTGTAGTCACGGTCAAGTCCACGGCAAGATCCCGGTCCGTATTTCTCATGCCAATCTTTGATCTTTTTCTCTAGCTCAGTGTTTGCCTCTTCCAGCGCTTTCACGTTATCCAGGTAAGAGGCCAAACGGTTGTTAAGATTCTGCATGGTGACCTTCTCATTGCCAGAGAGGAGACCTCCTTCATTTCCAGCGAAGCCAACACTGGTGGTGGCATTTCCTGGGGTGCTGGTGGCATGGCTGCCTCCAGGAGCACTGCCCAGTGTCCCTCCTAAGGCCCAAGACAATCCGCTGCCAGTAACCGAACTGCCACCTGCACTGCTCCCAGCAAAGCCTGCACCTGCACCTGCGCCTGGGCCGGGTGGCTTGAGGGATCCGGACTGTATGCCAACGTGCCTGGATGCGCCAGAGAACCGGAGAGACATGGCACCAAGGCAAACGTCCCACTTGTGGGCAGTCGTAATTTCAGAGGAGAACAGAACGTCACCGGGTTGTGGGCTCTTTGAGCTTTTATACGCGGCCATGGGGGCTGTCTCGAGTTGAGTGGTGTCTGCTGAGAGAGAAACAGCATCGTTTAGATTAGCATGAAATGATGCATAATTGGATGATTTAAAAAATAATTAATGCCTAACGTCCCCCGGTGTTGCTTCAGGCTATTTGTTATCGTACATAAAGTAGGGTTTAGTTCTATATTTAAGTTCATTATTTTGGCTTTTAATTTTGAGTGAGTAATCCTTTTCTTTCATCTAGAGCCCCTATGAACAGACTGTCATTATCTAGTGCAGAGCCTAAGTGAGTGTGAGAGGCTAAGGGAGACAGAGATAGGGCCCTGTCTCCTTGGCTCACTGTGCAGGTGGATGAAGGTCGATTAGCTACTGAAACAGGTATTTTATCCCATGAGAACAACAACAAAAAAAGCATGTCATCTAAATAAATATATCCCTGGTAATTTCCCCTTGTTTCCATAGCTGTAACACCTATGTATTGTGTCGGCCAGTGACGCGGTGTGTGGCTACCATACCTAGTGTGCTGTGTTAAACACAGAAATGAAAGACATGACACTAAATAAATGCAGAAATGAAAAGATTATAATCATTATATATATTTATATATGCTATATATAATACATAGTATATATAATATTTATATTATAATCTGGAACTGTTAGTTCCAGATAGGGGCTGGATTTTTTTTTTTTTTTTAAGCTTTGTGTGCTAGACCAAGGAATTTGGAATGCATCTTAAGTAAAAAGCAGAGAGAAATATCAAGTTATCCTGAGAGTAGGGGGAGTGGTTTATTCCCAGGGAAGAGGCCTCTGCTTGGTGACCCAGTACCAAGTGTTCAGCCCTGGAATTATGTCCGTGCAAGCCACACTGGACAGGAGCAGCAGGTTGCATTTTACGTATGTATGCATAGGTCTATAACTATAATAATTAAAGAAGAGAAAGCCAGGAATTTAATAGGGAGACGGGGTGTGTGTGAAGGGTCGGGGCGTGGGAGGAGTTGGAGGAAAGGAGGAGAATGGAAGGAAATGATGATGTAGCTATATTTTAATTTAAAAAATGTAGCGAAAGCCTCGAGTTGAAAAGAGTTGATATGGCAAACTACAGGGTTAGAAGAGTGGTCCAGGTGGAAAAGATGAGGATGGTGCTGAATAGAAGGCAGAATTGAGAGGAAAAAGTAGTCGATTGACATTTGATAGTAAAGAGTGAGGAGGGCTTTCTTTTCGGACAGGATCTTACTATGGACCAGGCCTGGAATTTGCTATGTAGCTCAGGCTGACCTTTACCTAGTGATTCTCTTGCCTCAGCTGGCCAAATCCTGCAGTAACAGGTACGCAATGGCTGGGGCTGGTGCTGATAATTGATCTCAGACGCTGGGGCTTTTGTAATGTTGACTGGGCTGGTGTTATGGTGGGATCGCTAAGCTTAATTTAGCATGAATTGAATTTGAGAGGTTACTGGGATATTCTAGGTAAAGATGGCTGCTGATAGGGTGAGTCAGTGTTTAGAGTAAGCTCACTGCTCTGGGGAAATGCCTGGCCAGCAAGGTGTAATGGGATTGCTAGACAGAACTGAGGGCCAGGTTCTTAATCTAGTCCATGTTCAGTTATGTATTCGGAAGCAATCCTGTGCCAGAGCAGAAAGAATGGTGTAGGTTTTGGGGGGTCTGAAGGCAGGACCAGAAGGAAAGAGTGCCAGAGGAATTCCTGGTGCTCTAGAGAAGATGACCGGGGTGACTGATTACATAATTATACAGGAAGGAGAAATGACATCAGAGGGACAGATAAGCCGAGGGGAAAGTTTGAGTCATTGGATGTCTTTATGGCACTGAGACGGGGAGAGTGAACATGACGTGGCATGGGTGAAGTTGAGGGAAGGTCGGTTAAAGTTGAATCTGATTTCCTTTGCGTTGACAACCAAAGTCGAATATTTTATAAAGAAAAGAGATCTATCTGACTGACCGTGTTAGAGTCTAGGGTTGGCCAGCACCATCTTTTCAGCTTCTGATGCGGGTCCCTTTGTCAACGTCACAATGAGGCAGAGAAATGGCAAGGGAAACAGCTACCTGAAGAAGGAAATTGAGGATGGATTTTCTTTAAGACAGCCCCTTTCTTAAGAGCTCACTGGGTCCCACAGGCAAAACTGTGTTAATTCTTTTTGAGGCAGAGTCCCTAACGAGCAATGAACCAATCACCTTCCGCTGTGCCCAACCTCCGAAAGGTTCTATTCTCTTAAACCACCACACAGGGGACCGAGCTTCCAGCACACAAGCCTTTAGGAAGCTCACATAAACCACATTCAAACTCTAGCAATTGGAGTGTGGCGACCACTGTACCGAATTTTAAAATAGGTAGAACCCCACATGTTGTCTAAGTCCAGAGACCAGGCATGAGGACTGGATTCAACAGGCGTTGGGATATGCGATCAAGAGCTATTGGCCTATGATGGGAAGTAGACATGGAGTATGTTATGGTGTCTGGAGGTGGGAGAAAAACAGACCATCAGTCAGTTGTTCACAGCATCAAGAGTACGTGGTAAGGGGCACTTGGGTGGCATTTTTTCCTCAAGAGCATTTTAGCATAAGAATTACGTGGCACAGGCCTGGGGATTGGCTCATGGGGGGTGGGGTGGGGTAAAAATGCTCACCGTGCAAGCATGAGGACCAGAACCCACATAACCGCCAGACTCCAGCAAACCTACAGGGAGAGGCAGGTGGAGGTGGGAGAACTGTAGACGCTCCTGGGGCATCTAGGCTGGGGCAGAAGCCAACCGAATTAACACAAAACAAAGCACAGAGACCCTATATCAAACAAAGGTGAGGATTAACACAGGATGTTGTCATCTGACCTTTACATGGAGGCCATAACATTACAGACATGCACAGAGAGAGAGAGAGAGAGGAGAGGGGGGGGGCGGGAAGAATTAAGTGGCACAAATATGAGTGTAGCACTGGGGAAGGAGGGACTACCAAGGCACTAAGAGGGATGCAGTGTTGAGGAGTGAGGGGATGCAGATGTGCAGGTGTGCGTTATTTGTATTTGATGGGGGGTGTGGAAGTAGGAATGGAAGGAGAGAGTGAAGGTGGTGCCAGAGGAAGGAGAAGAGATGGTGCCTCACATTTGACCATGTCCCCTGGAGGGGGAGACCTGGTGGCACTCAGAGGAAGGACAGCAGGTTGCCAAGAAGAGACTTGATACCCTATGAGCATATACAGGGGGAGGAAGTCCCCTCAGGAACAGTCATAGGGGAGGGGAATAATGGGAAAAGGGGGGGGGGGGGGGGAAGAATGGGAGGATACAAGGGATGGGATAAACATTGAGATGTAACAAGAATAAATTAATAAAAAAAAAAAAAAAAAAAAAAAAAAGGAAAGAGAGAGATGGAAGTTGAAAATTGGCAGGAGAGAATGCATGGGGCAGGGAGAGAGACCAGACTAGGGCTTCTGACAGGACATTGCCAGGACATTTCAGAGGAAAGATACAGTAAATGATTAATGCTGTAAGACATGGATTTTTCCCATGAAATCTTTCCTTTTTTCTTTTCTTTTTCAGAGAGACTTTCAGCAAAAGTCCAAAAAAAAAAAAAAAAAAAAAAAAAAATCATCAAAATGTAGTTTAAAAAGTTTCCATCTCATCAGGCTGTTTAGGTAACTACCTGAGAGTATGCTTACCACAGTGCCTGGAAAGCAGAAATCTTCAGTAAACGGCAGCTATTATCAGTGTGTGTGTGTGTGTGTGTGTGTGTGTGTTGCTTTGGAATGACTGGCTTAGGTTCAGGTGGAGAAGATGGTATGGGATTGTATTATCTTCAGGATAGTAAGGGGTGGTGCTAGGTTCTGAGTTGCCAGAAGCCTGGCTAGCTGGCGCTGTGGCCAATATTGCATGGTCTTTAAATATAGCACAACTTGGGGAAGGCTGTGAGATATTTTTCAAGTTATTAAGAGCCCTAGATAGCTTTTAATTCAGTTCTTTATCAGCAGGTTAGGCAAATAAGACCCGGAAACGCCGAACATTTTATTCAGGATCATCAGGCACATGCTGGGTGAAAACTTGTGTGTTCAAGGTGACTTGAGATCCTCATCCTGTGAGATTTCACTTATTCTTTGAGAATTTTGCAGATGAATGCAACATATTTTGATCACATCCATGCCCCTCCCCATCTCCTCCCAGACCTACGTCCACACACCCCCTTTCCAACTTCATGTCTTTTTATTCAGTGGGTCCGAGTTATCAGTGCCCGTCCCCCACGGATGTGGAGCCATCCACTAGAGCATGGGCAACCTGGCAGGGGGCCACACCACTGAAGACAAGTGATTGCTTATGCATAGTCACTCTGTGATGCGCGCTGATTTGCGCACCCACTTTACATATCGTCATCCACAGTCTAAAATGTTTGTGCCCTGCAAAATCATTCCACTGATTGAACTGCTGAAATTGAAACACTAAAGTAGCACATTAGCATATATTAGGAATTTAAAGAATCGGCATTGCTTGATTGCTGCATGAATGGCTTCCTTATTATTACTACTCTAGTTACTACTAATTATTCTTATAATAATCATAATTAAAATTAAGTAACAAGCAGAAAACTAATTAGTGTAACATGACCACATTTTCACATGTAAATAAAAAATATTTCTGAGAAAATTTTATGTCAAAATAGGAGAGAAAGCAACAGTGCGTTTTTATTCAAGTAGACTTTAAGTGCCCTTATCATAAAAAAAGGTATGCGATATGTCAGTTTAGTTTAGTCATTTCACAAATATACATATTTCAAGACAATATATTATATACAATAAATATGTGCTGACAATATTTCTTAGTTAATAATACAATGGCACACATACAAACAAAAACTCCTCCCAAAGGCGTGTGTTTTAAATTAAGTTCTGACCCCACGTTGGTGGCCATACTTGCCCTTGTGCACTATTTCCACCAGGGGGCAGTGCTGGTCTTCAAATGGATGCCGCCGCTTGTTTGTTGGGCAAACCTTGACCTTTAGCTGGTAGCTATATGAGACTTGATTGCGTTGTGTTGATAGTGTGCTGTACAGATTCCAAAGGAGCTTCTTTTTCATCATCTAAGGTGAATCTCAAGAAAGCTGGAAGTGAGGGAAAGATTTCTTTTGTGTGTAGGCTAGGTTCTTTCTTTTTTTTTTTCCTACTTGACCCAAACTCGTGTCACTTAGGAAGAGAGATCTTAGACTGAGAAAAATGCCTCTGTCAGATTAGCCTCTAGGCAAGTCTGTGAGGGCATCTTCTTTATTTGTGATTGATGTGGGGGGGGGGGGGGGGCTCAACCCACTGTGGGTGGTGCCATCCCTAGGCAGGTGGTCCTGGGAGGTATAAGAAATAGGTAAACCCGAGCTTGAGAGCAAGCCAGCAGACAGCAGCTCCTCCACGGTCTGGCCTTCAGTTCCTGCCTCCAGGTTCCTGCCCTGCTTGAGTTCCTGCCTTGACTTCCTTCACTGACAGTCTATGATCAGGAGGTGTAAGATGAAAAAAACTTTTTCTTCTCTCAAGTTGCTTTTGGTTGCAGTGTTTATCTTGGCAGTGGACCTGGGCTTGGTTCCCAGAACCCACGTAGCCCCTTATCTGTAACTCCAGTAGCAGTGTAGGAGACGCCCTCTTATGGCCTTCACAGGTACTGCAAGGGTGGAGTGCTCAGACACATGGAGGCAAAACACCCATACACAGAAATAAAATTAAGCCTTAAAGAGATATTTATACAACCCCTATGGTCGCAGCAGGTAATACAGAGAGAAAACCAGATACATTCTCAACTCTTGTGGATTTTTTTTTTTTTTTTTTTTTTGGTGGAGTGTTGGTCCTAAGTAAGTAACCATAAAATAGAAATTGTCTTAAAAATTATGGAGAGAAATGACTAAAATAGACTTAGTTTAGGCTGGGGTAATTTTTTTTTTTAAAGAAAGACAATAAGTAAACAGAAGAAAGACGAAAAGCTATTTTCTAGACAGGGACATGGAGAGGCGGTCTTAGAGGGGAAGAGAATATAGTTAGAAATAAAATATTTATATTTACCCCTAGGGGCTGTTAGCTTATTTTATATTAATATAGCAAGCTTCAAGATATTTAATACTTTATTACAAGGGGAATACTCTTAACTAACAGCTCTAGAGGTTCAAGAACAAAGCCTTGCCGTCCGTTTCTGTAAGAACCTCCTGCTGGTGGTGTGGTGGAGGGAGTGCTGTAAAAGGGAGAGGTCACACCTTGTAGGTGAAAAGCCAGAACACAGAGGTGTCAGGATCAGGTATACAACAGCACTTTCAGAGGACTAACCCAGATCTCATGAGAAGTTATTCTGTCAGTTCCTTCCAAGGGTGGTGCTCACAATGATCTAATCAACTCCAGGTAGGAGTCAGCTCTTTTTTGTTTTTTTTTTTTCTGAGATAGGGTTTCTCTGTGTAGCCTTGGCTGTCCTGGACTCACTTTGTAGAGTAGGCTGGCCTCGAACTCACAGCGATCCACCTGCCTCTGCCTCCCGAATGCTGGGATTACAGATGTGTGCCACCTCGCCCAGTGAGGAGTCAACTCTTAAAAGTTTCCACTACTTCTGAGCACTGCCATACTAGTGTAGTGATCAAACTGACAGCACATAAAACTCTGGGAAACACAGTCCAACCATAACCAAACCATAGCAGGAAGGAATAGTGTGATGCCTTCAAGGAATCTGGGGATGGATGGATGGCAGTATGTCAGGAGACAGCTGATAGAAGGATGCCTTGGCCTAGGGGAGGGACTTTAAATTAGATTCTGAGCATCAAAGGTAACCATTGAGAAGTGTGAGACCAGTTTTCCCTCAAAATGTAAGCAGGTTGTTTTGTTGTTGTACTGGCTGGTGTGTAGAGGGGGACTGGTCACGGAATAAAAATCAGTACTACGAGAAGCCATTAGAAAGCCAGGCACAGTAATTTGGGAGGAGGTGTTCAAGTGACCGGAGTCAGGTAAGAACCAGATGGCACTGGGGGAATTTTGAAGACAGTCTAAAATAGCACCTAGCAACGACTAGCCGAGGTAACGGTAGGAGTGAACAGACGCGAGGAGAACCAAGGTTTATTCTTGTGGTAGTGAAAACAATGGCCCCGTCTAGGCGGCAACACTGTTAATAGTCAGGAACTGTGACTATATTCCCTTAAAGGATGAAATGGGCTTCGTTGATATGATTGAACTAAGGATAAGCAATCATGGTTCCGAGGGCGCTTTCTTAGAGTAGGAACAGTGGAGGGCTGGGCGCTGCTACACTGTATCCCTGGCTGTCCTGGAGCCGACAGTCATTTTTATTAGCCAGTTTCTGCCATCCTCCAGGAGAAGTTCAGAAGTCATGCTTTCTAGTGGCCCTTCCCTGACGTGACATTTTGATTTGAATGCCTTGGTATCTTGCCCTGTGATCTTTAGTCCCTGGTGGACACACCGTCTGTGTGGCATGTATGACAGGAAGCGGCTATATTTTAGGCAGGAAGTGGCTATATAGTAGATTCTTTTTCTTACTGCTTTCAAGATCTAGCCTGTGTGCGACATGGGTTGCACAACTGTGCCTGTTTAATGAATGGGTGCCTCTTAGCCACCGAATTACATTCTATGGCACCCTGAACTCTCCTCCTGGTAGGTGTTAGGTCTGGAGGAAACTCAGAACAAATGGCTAACTGAGGTGCCTGTTAGGCTATCAAAGTGGATGCTGCTGCATCCCAGGTACCTGTTGCAGAGTCCTGGCTCCCCTCTCAGCATGTCTCACCCTTGGCTCCCCTCTCAGACCCCTAGCCTAAACCCCGCCAGACCCCAAGCTTCTCTTTCCTTTCCCCAGCTTCTCTTTGCTATATAACACAGCCACTTAGCCATCTGCTTTCTTGGTCCTCTCTTGGCTGTTGGCCTCTTTGTCCAACTGCTCCTCTTCATTTTTCTCCCATTTCCCAGACCTCTCTCCTGGCCTTCTCTCTTCTCTTCCTCGCTCATTCTCCCCCCTCTTACCTGTCATGGCCCTGTCTATTCTGCTGGCCATGTTCAGTCTGGACCATTCTAGATGCTTCTGGCTCTCTCCTCTCTCTCTCTCTCTCTCTCTCTCTCTCTCTCTCTCTCTCTCTCTCTCTCTCTCTCTCTCTCTCACACACACACACACATAGCTACAATAAAAACTTTCTCCCCAACCATACCCAGGAGTGGCCATGTCCTTTTTCATTTAGCAGGATCCTGGGATTGGTTGTTGTGAAAAGATTTCACCATTGATGCTCAAATGTACATCAAACCCTTGACATGGTTCTGCAGCCTTGCCCTTTCTCCAACAGCTGTTTCTGCTGTCACTGCTCCCATGTTTTCTTCATGCTTGCTCACGCACTAACACTTACAGCATTTCTTACCTCCTTAAAGGAGCTGTTCATTTCACCCCTTACCGTCTTTCTCAATGCCAGAGGAACAAGAGGACAATATGGCTCCAGGGCCTTGATTGTCTGGCATATGAATGGCTTTTCTGCCCCAGTTACAATTCAAAGCACCCTCACTGGTTACATTCTAGTTTCTGAACTTCTACAGTTGTCTGCCAGCCCTGGGGTTGCTCTTCCTGGAGGATAAAGAAGGAAGCACTGAAAGCAGAGTGCTAGCAAAGCTTTTAGTGCATGGAATGCCCTGGATGTCCTGAATACTCTTTACCTTTTTTTTTTGGCTCAACTGAATCATTTCATTTTGATTACAAAGTGTTTAAGATAATCATGTATTATATTTTTGGTTGTGAGCCCAGGCTTTAATGGCTAAGGCATCTCTCCAGCCCAAATAATCATATATTAAATGTACAAGGGAGTTGGTCTTGTTTGCATTGTCATACATTGGCGGTGGATACGTTTTCTTCTTGGTTCTTAGTTCCCTGCATTTCCGGGTTCATCTTGCGAGGTGCTGCACATATTTCTTTGAATATGACTCACTAATTTTGTTGCTCAACCAGTCCTTATTGGGCTTTAACAATTTGTGCTGAAAAACATGTTAGGGTGGGGCTTCCAGTGACAGGTAAGGCAGACCCAACCCTCATCTCATTGGTATTACAATCTAGCTTAAATTTTGCACTGGGATACAATTTAGTATCCCAAAAGAGTCTCAAAGTACACAGGTTGGCAAAGGAGTCTCAACCCATTGAAATTGAGAAAGGGTTTTGTTGTTGTTTTTCTTCTTTCCCTTTACTAATAAGGACTCTTGATATTAAGAGACCCTGGTTCTCAGTGTCTGAGGAGGGGCACTGTCCCTTAGGACACACTCCAAAGTGTGTTGTTTATTAGGGTAGGGTTTATTTAGTAGTATCCCACTGAAATGGCAAGGGATCATGGCTCAGCTCTTGGAAAGCACTGGAGTTCAAGTGAAGAAGGATGCTGAAGTTGCTACCAGTGGACACAGGCAATCCAAAAGCATACTAGGACTTCCCATCTTTATCCTAAGCAGAGTACTAAGTAATGTCAATTGGTGTCTTAGTTAGGATCACTATTGCTGTGATGAAACACCCTGACCAAAGCAACTTGGGGAAGAAAGTTTTTTTTTTTTAAAAACTTATGTTTCCTCATCAATGTTCATCACTGAAGGAAGGCAGGCCAGGAACTTGGAGGCAGGAGCTGATAGAGGCCAGGAGGGAGTGTTGCTTATTGACTTGCTCCTCATGGTTTACTCAGCCTACTTTCTTACAGAACCTAGAACCATCGCAATGATCTGGGCCCTTCCCCATCAATCACTAATTAAGAAAATGTCTGTAAGTCTGCCTATAGCCTAATCTTAGGTAGCATTTTCTTATCTGAGGCTCCCTTCTCTCAGATGACTCTAGCTTGCATCAAGTTCACACAAAACGAGCCAGCACAGTTGAGGCCTAACTGGTTGAGAGACATAATTCAGTGTATACTGAAAGAACAAGGTCTTTAGTTTTGATTACAAAACAAGCGTTGGGAGAAGCAGAAGACTTAGTAAATGTCTGGTTAGACCCCATGGTATCACCTGGCAGACATAAAATAATTTTATTGAGTATATAACAATTTTGATGGTTTCTGTTGGGCTGTTATTTTTGTTGTTGTTGTTGGACTTCTGTTGGAAGACTTATCTTAAGTAACATGAGACTTGAGAAGCGATATTATAATTGGAAGAAAATAAAAATCAGAAAAGATGAGAAATATTAAAGAATGTGAAACTTCCTTTTATATTGGGAATCTTATTTGAGATCATTTAAAAACAAAAACAAACAAACAAAAACCTCCAAGATAGAAGCAATGTAAAGCCAAAGAGCTGGGAGTTCCCCATTATCTATGTGTCTTTAGAAAATGTAAGTTTGGCGGGGTGGTGGTGGGGTGGTGGTGGTGTCATGGACTTTAAAAACAAAACCAAACCCAGATCACTCATATTTATCTGATCACACCTACGCAAATAATAATGCTGACAAATTTATATAGTTTGCATCAGTAAGAAAGTTTATTGAAATTCATTAGTAAATGAGAAATTAGTAAATCAGAAAGTTATCTTCTTTGTCCACAAAAGAACACGTTCTGATAAATGAAAAGAAGAAATACAGAAGTCACAAAAACACCTTTTAGACCCTTATTTTCAAGGAGTGAGCCTATTTCCATAGACCATTAAGACAGAGGTGTTTTCTTGGACATTTTGCTTTCTATAGGTCTGTGCAGTGGCTTGTGAAGAGACTCTTCTATGCAGCTTAATAGAAGCGTTTCTTGGTTTCTGATTCAATCATAGACGAAAGGACTCTACCCTCAGGTGTCACCTCCTCAATTATCGTCTTGATCACTCTGGTTTTGTTAGTATCTGTGAATAATAATAATAATAATAATAATAATAATAATAATAATAATAATAATAATAAAAATAATAATAATGAAGAAAATTAAAGGAAACTATTTGTAGGGAATCCTACCAACTAACAAACTAATATTGCAAAGGGAAGACAATACAACGTTTTCAAGTTCTGAAAAAAAAAAATCTAAGCTGTAGACGGCATTTTCAAAATTTGGTGTCTATGATTAAGAACACAAATGAAAACCTAACTTGAGATTTTCATTGTTTTAAAATCAGCTCTTAAGTTTAAGGAGCAACAAAACCATTGGAGAAAGTTAAAACTAAATCAGATTACCCCAGTTAGGATCTGCTGACCTTGGTCCTTTAGATGATTGGTCGCCGGACCCGGAAGATTTGAAACCTCCGCTTCCGCTCTGGCTTCCGCCACCGCTGGCACTTCCGCCGCCGTAGCCACCACCGGAACTGCCGCCGTGACTACCACCGCCGGAACTTCCGCCGCCGTAGCCACCACCGGAACTGCCGCCGTGACCACCACCGCCGGAACTTCCGCCGCCGTAGCCACCACTGGAACTGCCGCCGTGACCACCACCGCCGGAACTTCCGCCGCCGTAGCTGCCGCCGCCAGAGCTTCCGCCGTGGCTTCCGCCGCCTCTTCCGCCGCCGTAGGATCCGCCTCCAGAACTAAACAGAGTGTGAGGGTCAAATGCGGTCACTTTGAAATATGAAAGCGTCAGGCTGCGCTCCAGTGTAATATTTTGAGAAAATACAATCCAGACAAGTTTGTCTATTAGTATTCACCCATTTGTAATAAATATTTATACACACAGCCCTAATTCCTGAAAACATCACTGCTCCCCATCCTGCCTCTTTTGCCATACCCTCTGGCGTTTCCTTGGGTTTGGGTAAGCTCTGCTATGTGGAATACTGAGTGAAAACAATAGAAGGTATTGCCAGGTTTCCACTATACCTTCCCTCTCCTTCTAGCAGACTGCGGTAGGTTTGGATCTCATTTTCCAGTCGGATCTTTATGTCCAGGAGATTTTGGTACTCGGCGTTCTGGCACTCGGTCTCAGCCCGAATCTGTTGGAGCTGTTCCTCCAGGGCGGAGATCTGGCTTTGAATCTGGGAGAGCTGCATGCAGTAGCGACCTTCTGTTTCTGCCAAGGAGGCTTCCAGCGATTGTTTCTGGGAAGAAGGTTTTTTATTAAGTATAGTGAAACATGGAAATTATTCATTAAGACGTCAGAGAAGGAAAGGAAATGGGACACGCGTGCTTCATGGCAACACTGCAGTTTAAGCGCCGTTGCCTCAATCCTAACAGTTTTTTTTTCTGCACAAAGCTTCGATTTTGAGTCTCCTTTCTTGCCCCCAACTCATTCTAAGCACGAAACAGTGCAGGCGAGAATAAAAACCATTCTACAAGATTTAACATACCAGGGCCAGCTGGGACTGTAGTTCAATCTCCAGACCCTGAACAGTACGTCTCAATTCAGTAATTTCACTCTTATGGCTGGACATTTGTTCGATGTTGCTGTCGATTTCTGTGGTGAGTTCTTTGCTCTAGAAGATTGAAAACGGCCAAGATGAGAATATTCGGGCAGGATAACAAAACCTCAGTGGGCTTCCCGGAGAAGGGCGACTCACTCACCTTCTCATTGAACCAGGCCTCTGCGTCCTTGCGATTCTTTTCCGCAAGCTGTTCATACTGGTTTCTCATGTTGTTCAGCAGTTGAGTCAGGTCGACTCCTGGAGCAGCATTCATTTCTACGTTCACATCACCAGTGGACACGTTCTGAAGGTCTCTCATTTCCTGTTTGAGGAGCAGTTTGATTTAATGACTGCACCATGACCAAGACGGACTTTAGTGTGTGTGTGTGTGTGTGTGTGTGTGTGTGTGTGTGTGTGTGTGTGTGTAATTTTGTGTCACCTCTTCGTGGTTCTTCTTCAAGTAGGCCAGCTCTTCAGTCAGACTCTCAATCTGCATCTCCAGGTCAGCCTTGGTAAGGGTCAGCTCATCCAGCACCTTGCGCAGCCCGTTGATGTCAGCCTCCACGCTCTGGCGCAGGGCCACCTCATTCTCATACCTGAATCGAGCAGGGTACAAACACTTGGATATACAGGAGAACGAATGTTTACTTGGACGAAGACCGATTAAGATGCAGCTACGGATTTGCTTTTATGTCACGACAGCATTTGTAACACACGGATTCACAGGAATGCTAATAGTTTGGAATGTAGGAATATTAGTAGTTCGACCCAAAGAAAGTTAGCTGTTATTTAAAACACATCTTCCTTTAAAGATTACCTGAAAGATAGTACTACAATTAAAAATTTCTTTAACAGCTCAGAACTGTTTTGTTCTGGACGAGTGCAGGGGCACCCAAGGTCATTGTTTTAAATACCCGCTTTCTTTGTGCCACATTCACTTAGCTTACTTCAGCCTGAAGTCATCGGCAGCCAGTCTGGCATTGTCGATCTGCAGCAGGACACTGGCATTGTCAGTTGTCAGGGAGAGGATCTGGAAGGAGAGACACACGTTATTGAAAAGATCAGGTGGGTGTATGGCTTTTTAGATTTGCATGGGCGTGTTGCATTTTTATATAATTCTCTCCCAAAACTTGGAGGGAGGTTAATTTAAGTGTAGAGGTTTACAAACTTGCCTGTAGAGTACATTTTTTTTTTCCTCTTGAGGTTTCGGTACTTTCATAGCCATGATTCCTTTGTGAGTACTAGCTGGAATTGTATAGGTCTATTCCTGCCACTGTCATCCTCTCTCCCTTACAGTCTGTGCTTGCCTTGTATTGCAGCCAACTTTGGAGTGACTCACACCTGTATTTCTTTAATGTGTTATAAATACTTCTAAATGTATATACCCTGAATTTATAGATGTAGTTAACATAGCCCCTAGAGACAAGGGGTATCTCTTTTCTGTGTTGGAGAGTCGGTGTTTCCTGCACCGTTAGTGCTAGATATGGCTTACTTGTTTATAGATGTAAGTAAGCCATACATGTATATATATGAATATATAACATTCACTTAAAATATCTTAGCTCCCACATTTGTATATGATCTAGCATATTTTAGCTGTGAACTCACTGTATGCTTGTTAAAACCTAAAAGGTTCTCAGTAGCCTGCCACCCTGGAAGACAGGAAACACACACACCAGATGAAGATTGACATCACCATGCCATCCTAGATACCTTTGATGAGTCTTGGTTACATTACACATAGGAAAATTAACCGGTAGAGACAGGGAACAGCTGCACTTTGCCTAGCTTAGTTTCATCTGTCTGCATTACATGGCTAGAGTCGAGTTAAAGCTGGAATTTAAAAGGCCCCTTACCTGGTTCTTAAGGTCTTCGATGGTTTGGTAGTATTTGCTGTAGTCCCGGGGCTCCCGCTGGCTTGAGTTACCATGTTTCTCATACCACTCTTTGATTTTACCCTCCAGCTCATAGTTGGACTCTTCCAGAGCCCGGACTTTGTCCATGTAGGTAGCCAGACGGTCGTTCAGATTTTGCATGGTTACCTTTTCATTCCCAGAGAGAAGGCCACCATCTCCTCCTCCAAATCCACCACCAAAGCCTCCTCCATAGCTACCTCCACCAAAGCTACCTCCACCGAAGCTGCCGCCCCCAAAGCTGCCTCCTCCGTAGCCTCCACCAAAGCTGCCTCCTCCATAGCCTCCACCAAAGCTGCCTCCTCCGTAGCCTCCATAGCCACCTGATGAGCCCCCAAAGCAACCTCCACCAGAGCTCCCATGGCTAAAAGAGCCACCGCTGAACCCCCCTGAGCTATACCCTCCACCATAGGAGCCTTTGCTGCTGGAAATTCTGAGGGATGATCCTCCTCCTCCACCTCCTCCTCCTCCACTGCGGGAGGAAGAGAACTGCTTGCTGGAGCTGAATCTAACAGACATGGTGGTATAGTGTAGCTCAGGGAGCCTGCCACCAAGGACAGTGACTGAGCCTTTATATACTGAGAGGGCGTGGCTCTCAGGTGCTAGGGTTTGCTTACTTGTATGGTTTTCTTTTTGCCAGCGTAGCATCTTCAGCTTATGATTGCATAAATTATCCCCAGTAATAACCAATACCTCTTCAATGCTTTTGAATTTGCCCTGAGTACAAATGGGAACTTTGTTGTGTTGAAACTAAAGATGGGTGGAGTTCAAATGAGTGTACATTCTACCTTTCGAAGACCATTGAGTAACCATTTTTTAAAAAAACCTAAGTTTTTCTCATGTTAATTTAGGTTGTACTCAGTATTTGCTAAGTTTGAAAAAGTAAAAGAAGTTTTCTTACAGATTATAGTTGAAATAAGAATTGTTCAGATTCATGTTTTCAGATAGCCTTAGGAGTTGCAGTGAGTAGCAAGTGTGCTGGAGTCATGTAATAAGGATCTTGAAACTAAGCAAACAAAAATATAGATATGCTGAACTATTTTATTAGTGTTGAAAAGTTGCCACAGTTAAGCACAATTTAGGACGATATATATATCACATATATGCATATATGATATATAATGTGTACTCATTAATATATGTATATGAAATATATATTACATACATACAATCTCTTATGTAGAGGATTGTTGATTTGGCTAAGGAGAGTATATTCATATTTTTGCCTGGGAAACTATACACAAAGAACGACCAAGGAATCTTCAAATGCAATGCTGCTGCTGTTTTAAGTGAGAAGTCATGAAGTAATTGCAGACTTTTAACCTCCTGGCTCAGGTTCATGTGAGGACCATAGTGCAGAAACTCTAAGCACAGGAAGCGAGGACCTAACCTGAAGTGCTCTAGGCTCTGACTGGTTATAGAGGAAGAATTTAGGTCTGTTTTGACTTGCAAAAAGTTTCCTTGTAGCAATATAAATCCAGGCTACAGAGTGGTACTTGCTTCAAGGCTTTTAACCCAGACTTACACCTCTGTTCCCAAGGTAGATTTCCCTTCTCAGTAAACAAGTAAAATGCTTTTATTGGATACACTGTGCACAGATTCCAGTGGGACAGTATCTAGTGAAGTATTTAATTGGGACTTTACATGATATAAAATTATTTTATGACTAGCCATAGGCTATGACATTGCTCTTGTTAAAATATATTACACATATATTTATGCGTATAGATTCACACATGTTTTAAAATTATGTAATGGGTTTTGTGGTAGGTCCATTTAAAAATCTCTAGCCTAGCCCACTGACATGGGGTTAGCAGGTGCTGTCTCAGTTCTATGTCAGGAAGGTGAAGCTGAGAACAGTGGTGACATTTCCTCATGATAGCTGGCTGAGCTACGGGTGAAAGCGCGACTGAGCCCTGAGTTTGGCTTTTCCTACTATCCCACGTCACATATTCATTCCCTCCTGGTATGGATCTGTTGTTGGAGAAACTGAGGCTCCAGCTCTTACTACACGCTTCTCCCCATGGGAAGAAGCAAAGCAAAAAGAACATGGAAGCAGGAGAATATTGAAAGCACAGGGACTCGGCAGGATTCCATTAGTAATTGCTTTTTCAAATGAAATTTGTAGCTGCACGTTCCACAGAATGGGAGCTAGAAAACTGTCTCTGCAGGGAAAGGGAATGTGGCCGTGGCATTAATGAAGAGCTGCTTGTTATCCTACTGGTTACTACCAACAGACTGCAGCTCCTCCAACTTGTCAGCACCTGCAAGTAGGGCAGCGGCTGAAATAAACAGAAAAAAGCCCTAAGCGTGGGAATTGATTCTTGTGACGATAACGCATGATAAATGGAGGCCATGACAAATCAGGAGGGGAAAAAAAAAAAAAGACTGGCAGGTTCAGAGAGGTGAAGCCCATGCTATGATGGAAAAAAGCGAAGAGCTTTCGACATCACTGATAACCTCCACAGATTTGGCGCTTCAGTTTTCCTAGGCTTGCTTTAGCGTTAGCTTTTACTTTTCTGCACGAGTGGAAAACGTAGAAACGTCAATCTAGCTGAAGACTGATTTTAAAAAATAGTCTGAAGAGGTGCCCACCATTGTACAGGAGCAAACTATTGTTTTTCATTGCACTTACTGGTCGAAATGAGTCTTTTGGCACGAGCAAAATCGCAGAGGTGCTGTGTGGTAATTCTACAGCACAAAAACTGCAGGAAAATGTATGGTTTTAGCTCTGTCACCACATGCATGTGATTGCTGTTAACCCACCTCATAATGGCTCTGGCCTCACTGTGTGTTGTGTTTCTGCGTAAGGCACGTGGGGGATGCTGAGAAGGATGTGGGTGACGTTCAGCTCCTGTCCTGCAAGACCTCTCTAGTCATTGTGGTCTGACTGAAGGGAAACGCCAAGTACCGCAACCTAAGTGGTACAGGAGTGTGGGGGCTGGGAGGGCGCGTGGTCTTCAGGGGTTCACTTCTGGTCTTCTGCCAGCTCTCTAAGATAGGAATTATTTACCTGATTTTATAGCTGGAAAACACGAAACCTTAGAGACTCGTAGGACTTATCCCAGAAGAGCACAGCTAGCTGTGCTGGAGACTGGTTTTGATATAGCAACAGAGATGATAGTTGCCATGACGCTGAGCTTCCAAGACACTGTAAGGCTGATGAGGCCACTGGACTGAATTTTGAGGTACAAGCGGAGCTGAGCTGAGACCTGCGAGGGATGGCTGGAGTTGTCGGTGTGTGCAACAGCAGAGAGAGAGGACTGTTCTGGGAATTGAGGAGTGAAAAAGTACCAAGCAGGTGGAGACTCAAAGTGGACCAGTTTGGCTGGAACAGGTTGTCCATATTCATTAATTTATTCATTTCTTTAACAGGTTTAATTGAGCACTTGCCATGTGACTCGAGTTTACATAGGTGACTAAGATACCATCCCTGCTCCTCAAGGGGTATAGAGTGTCCCTGGACGGGCAAACAAGCATACCCTTGGACCACGGAGAACAATCTAGGCTACATTTGAGGGTATGCGCAGAGTGCTTAAGGGAATGCAGAGCAGGATTCCAAGAGTGGTGTGGGAGAGTTGTGTAGTTGGGTAGTTATGGCGAGGTATCGGTAAGGTCCGTGCCTGTTCGTTGGAAAACTTGTAACATCCAGTGAGCCTAAGTCTGCAGATAATCTTCCCCGGGAGATTGGGAGGGTGCTGCAGTGTGCGTAGGCTCTAGAGACAGCCTGACTGTGCAGCTTGCTCCTTGCATCCTCTCTCTCTACAGTAGGGATGGTACTTTGGCTTACCCTATGGAGTTATCCTGGGAGACTCACGAGGTAGTAAGTATACAGCATTAGGGCAGCAGATGGCAGGCAAGGAAAAAGAGCTTGGCAGGTACATTTGTTATCACTGATTTCTGCTTCTTACAGCCTAACCCACCTAGGGCTGCAAAATTAAAGAAGCGGGCCGCAGGAGACGGCCTAGCTGCTAGTGCTTGTACTTGCTGAGTTGGCCCCCTCAGAATCTGTGTGAAAAGGCCAAGCATGATGGTCCTTGCCTGAAGTCCCAGTGCTAGGGGGCAGAGACAAGAGGACCCCTGAGGCTGGCTGACCAGCCAGTCTAGTTTAGCGGTAAACTCTAGGTCCAGTGAGAAACCCTGAATTAAAGGTAAAGTGGACAGCAAGGAAGACACCTGACTTTGACCTTTGATCTTCACAGGCATGTACATACACATAAATGTACACATGAACACACACACACACACACACACACACACACGCACGCACGCACGCGCGCGCGCGCACACACACACACACGCGCGCGCGCGCACACACACACACACACACACATGGGCGCACACACACACACACACACACACACACACACACACACACTGGAAGAATGAAAGGACAGGTTTAGAGGGTAAAAATGGCCAGAGAAGAGAGCAGGGTGGAGAAAGAGTTTTGAGCCTGCTTACTTTATGATGAACCTGGCCATCCAGTTTTCTGTGAATGATACTTGCTTCCATTTGTTTTTTTTTTTTTAACTTATTTTATCCATTTTCTACCACTCAGAAACGCACTAATTTTGTCATATTTTGCTGCCAGTGCTCTAAATTTGGCTTTCCAGTATTTGCCCCATGGTGACTTCACCAGCTTCTCAAGTCTGACTTTTTTTTTTTTTTGGCTCCTCACTGTGTCAGCTGAGATCCCGTCTGTTCACCGGGGCATGATTAATGCTGTGGAAGCAGTGTTGTCACCACCTCATCAGCAAGCTCAAGCTTCTGTGATGGATTAAGTCTTTTCTAGAACCTGGCTCTCCCCTGTCCGTCCAGCCAACCCTGTGCCCCCTGCGGTGAGGGTGGCAAGGTGGAAGGAAAGCTGCATCCTCATAAAGTAATTCCGTGGCCTTGGGCAAGGCACTCAGCTTTTTGCGTTTCAAGCTATTATCCCACAAAACATGGAACCCAATGATACTAAATATTAAAGTGCGAATTATATATAAGCCAATGAAAAACGTTAGCGTTTCCTAAAATATTACTTAATTAAATGAAAGCAGGGCTTTTCTTTCCACGTTCAGCTGAAACACTGTGCTTGGTTCCATCCGGAGGCCCTGGCTTCTTGTTCTTCCCTGTGACTGGCTTGTTCAGGTCGTTGGCACCCAGCTGCAGACTCTGCCTGAGATGCCATCTTATTCATGAGTTTTTTTTTTTTTTTTTTTTTTTTTCACTTTCAGGCCATCTCATGGCTGTCTCTTAGTCTTTACATTGCACCGAGTTTTATGACATGGAGTGCGGGCCTCCTGATTACCCCCCCCCCCCCCAGGAGATTGGCCCTTTGACTTCCTCTGCAGAAGTGTTGATGCCTTAGACTCTCGCCACATCTTGCAGATACTCATTGCTCTTAGAGGAGTTTTCAGTGCTTCCCCCACTCTCTTTTCTTCTCTGAATATTTGTCCCGGCCATGTTGGCATGCTTGCAAATTGAAAACTGAAAGGCTAGTGAAAATTTGATTTTGCTTGGGGGGAAAAATGATGACACTCGTGGATATGAAAATGTTTTGTAAGAATAAGAAATCTCAGATTCTGTGTAACACTCACAGGAGACCTTTGGGTGATACTTATCTGAGACTAGACGGACCTTAGACCCCGTTCTCCCTCTTCAGTCAGGTCATTTGTTGGATCTGCTGAGATTGTCTTGATACTAGAACTTGTATTATGAAATTTGAATTTGCTCATCAATTGGCCTTCTCCTTAAGTGCCCCTGTGAATATGGAGTAAAATAGGATTAAATATAGCATGGTTTAGCTTATTTTTTAAATTTATTTTTATTTATTTATTTATTTTTTTGTTTAGCTTTTAAATGTTCTTTGTGTATCACAAGTTTCTTCTTTTGGTCCAGATAACACAGTTATGTGAAAGACAGTTGCTGACTGTCAGTAAGCTGGCCTGGGAGGGGGAAACAGTGACATATAACAGAAGGTAGAAGTGTAATATTCATTTTGGTTTCCATAAGAATGTAGAAAAACTGGAAGAACCAAATAAACCAACCTACACAAGCTCCAATATTAAGAGGCTGAAGATGAACACTGTCAAAATGTAGCAGCTGTTTTTCACTCTCATAAATCTGCAAAATTCAGTTAGGAATATTTGTTGTCGTTCACCTGTATTGATAATTTAAAGAATGGCTGTGTGTAAACCGTAGGATTACTGGGCATAACCTCTCTTTCTTACTTATGAAATTTATACCAATCTAAATAAAATATTGAAGATTTTGGCTTAGAAATAAAGCCTAGAAGTTAAGCTACACAGTAGTAATTACCTTCTCTAGCTACTTAATTAAGTACCCAACATGCACATTGAAGGGAAATCATATTAAGTAAGATTAATCTTTTAATATTATTATTTTAAAAAACCTCTTAGATGCCTGGCTTAAAAAAAAAAGGCTAACTTCATAACAAATGTAGTTCTTTATCTGAGTCACATGTTCTCTCGAGTGGGGAAGAACGCAGGGGACTAGACTTCAAGAATTATTTAAATGTAGTGCAGTTGTTTGTATCAGGGAAATTGACTGTGACCATTCTTGCTCTACAGGTCTGGAGACTGATCACATCCCAAGACTACTGCTGAATGTCTGGGATTAAACCATTTAACAACCATGCAGCTTGAGAGTTTCAGAGCCCCAGGCCCTGTGTGAAGAACTTCACCGGCATCTTTGTCTCTTCAAATACTAACAGCAACTTTATGCAGTTTGCCCAAAAGTCTCCCACAAAAGCTTTTGTTGGGATTTCACCACATTTATTTTCTGAGCAATTCTTCAGGCTCCCTTGAAATGACTTAAAATTGTATTTTCTAGTATTGTGACTTAGAAAACTAATGTGTACATATGGATTTTATTTTACTTTTTAAAACTGGACAAATTTTCTTTATTACCACTACTAGAAAAAAAATGGCACTGTGGTAGGCTGATTCGGAGAGAAAAAAGAAGGAATGGGTGAGCAGTGCTGTCCGGAAGAAGTCACACTTGCAGGTCTCCTCTGTGCCTCTGGGCTGCACTTCCTAGGGCCCTCTCCTGTCTGGGCTGCACTTCCTGGGGGCCTCTCCTGTCTGGGCTGCACTTCCTGGGGGCCTCTCCTGTCTGGGCTGCACTTCCTGGGGGCCTCTCCTGTCTGGGCTGCACTTTCTGGGGGCCTCTCCTGTCTGGGCTGCACTTCCTGGGGGCCTCTCCTGTCTGGGCTGCACTTCCTGGGGGCCTCTCCTGTTTGGGTTTCTGGAGGTTCTCAGGCCTTTGTCAGGATTGTGCTGAGCCCAGTACAGTCATCAAATCGATGCAATTAGCCACCGTGCATAATTGTAGTGCTAATCCTTTTATGCCGCTGGTTTTTCCAGAAGCTGCTAGCTCCCATTTGGAGGCTAATCCCTTTTCTTCAGGTTTTAACTCTTAAGTCTTGGGGAATACAGTGCAACACAGGGTGCAAATCCAACTTCAATGTGTTAGCAGAACCAAACCAAAGCAGAGCCTTGCTGGTTTGGAATTCCCCAGCTTCTGTTAATTTACTTTGGTTAAAAGGTGGGACTCAGAATTTTCTGGTTTTTCTTTCTTTTAAAAAAAGATAATTGAATTTGTTCTTTGACAACTTCCTACATGTATATTGTACATTCTGAGCTTTCTCTTTCCTTGTCCTCTGTTAGCTCCTTTCCACCGTGTCACTGCCCTGTCCCCTTTCTCACATTCTTGTCCTTTAGTTGAGCTTAGTTTTGTGACTCCCTGTGGCTGTGGCTTTGGAACTCTGTGGCTATCCTTCGGAGCCCTGTGGGCTCACCAGTGAGTGCACAACTGAAGGTGGCTCCCAGCTCCTCAAGACTCCATTGGGATCGGCATCCAGGAGTTCTTTGCATAACTGACTGTTGACAGGGTTAGTTTAGTACAGGCCCAGTGCACATAGCAGCGGTTGCTCTGAGCTCATATTTGCAATGACTGTGTCATGCCCTGAAGATGACATTTCACAGCCATTCTTCCAGTCACTTGGCCTTTTCATTTCCCCCAACCCTTCTTCTACAGTGTCCCCTGAGCCCTAGGGGAGTGGTGGCATGGATGCCCTTATTTGGGACTGAACATTCAACCATCGCTTATTCTCCGCACCCTGAGGAGTCTTTGCATTCACTGCAAGTAGAGGCTCCTCTGACTAAGGCTGAAGAGTTTTCTGGTTTAAATAGATAAGTGGATAGTTGCAGAGTCACATAAGATGTTTATTACTTCAGTTATTATACATGAAGACCTTACAGCCTGTAGTGTTGACTGTGGTCACAGTTCTTTACGTGGAGACAGGCAAGCATAAGAACAGTTGTGCTCTAGGCCCCAGGCTGTACCCCAGTTCTGGTGGGCATGGCTGGGTTTCAGACAAGCATCAACTTTCATCACTAGTGCTTAGTTTGCTAGACGCCATGTTAGGGCTTTATGTACGTTCTTTCATGTAACCCGCTCGGCAACCTGGAAGTCAGAAAGTATAGTCTCTCCTCGTAGGGGAGGAAACCGAAGCTAGGGGGCGAACACAGGTGACAAGTTAGTGGCCTAGCTAGAATGGACATGAAGCCCAGCACTAGGTCGTCTGTATAGTCTTAAGCCTGACCTTTCACTGCCAGACACTGAATTCAACTTTGCTTTGTGCTTTCAAAGTCTCTCCTAAGAATGCAAATTGCTGTGGTAAAGACAGAACCTTGTTATTGTCGCTGCTCTCTGCATCCGCCGCTCAGCTGGTTTCTGAAGTGCGGTCTTAGGGGTGGCTCTGGACCCTGGTTGTGCGCACTAGTCATGCATGGACGCTTCTTTATCGATGGTCTTCCCAGGCCCACATCTGAGTACGCATCGATTCTAGGTATCCATTCATACTTAAAACTGCATCAAGTTGTCTTTGGGCCAACAGTGAAGCTATGCTCGGTCTTCAGCCCTTCATCCTGGTCTTCTTTTCATCCTCCTCTTCCTGTTGAGCTCTCTCTGCACCTCATCGGATGCTGTGGGCTTTCTTGTCATTTAACCTCTCATTCGTCTAAAGGGGCGATGCTGCTCATGGACACCGATAAAACACTGCCTGCTCACTGTATGCATTTCAGGCCTTCAGCCTCCGTGTCTCAAGCGCCTTTAATTATGAAATGAAAGACTGCTCCTTGCGACAGAAACTTGAGATCTTGCTAAGAAGGAGAAGAGAAACATTGGGCAGAAGTCTATTGAACTCACACTTTATAAAGGCCAGCCTTAAGAAAAATATGAGCCAGGCGGTAGTGGCTCACGCCTTTAATCCCAGCACTCGGGAGGCAGAGGCAGGCGGATCTCTGTGAGTTCGAGGCCAGCCTGGTCTACAAAGCGAGTCCAGGACATCCAAGGCTACACAGAGAAACCCTGTCTCGAAACAAACAAACAAACAAAATATATATGATTTCATGTTTTTAAAGACCCCATATGGATGTCTCAGTCTGAAAAGCACTTGCCATGCTAGCAAGAAGGTCCAAGTTTGGGTATAAAAATCAGGGCCTCATAGCTTCATGTCTGTCCGCTAGTTAGGGGAGCAGGGGTTGTCTCTGACATGAAATCTGTTGCTTCCTTTTTGATCACTTCCCCCTTATGGGATTGCCTTGTCAGGCCACAGGGGAAGAGGATGAACTCAGTCCTGATGTGACTATTTGAGGTGGGGTGGGTGGGTAGGGGAACTCCCCTTTTCCGAGGAATAGGGGAGGAGGGTGGGGCTGGGAGAAGAGGACAGAGGGGGCTACAACCAGGATGTAAAGTGGATAAATAAGTAAATTAATTAAAAAAATCAGGGCCTGGTACATGGCTATAATCTAAACCGTGGGAGGGTGGTGATCAAAGAATCCCTCAGGCTTACTGTTTACTAAACTGGTAATCTCCAGATTCAGCGTGACTTTGTCAAAAAAAAAAAAAAAAAAAAAAGAAGAAGGTAATTGAGGAAGACACTCTCATATACATGTGTGTATTTGTACACACACACACACACACACACACACACACACTTATATCCAAATAAAAACACTAAAAAAACAAAACAGAATGTAAATGGTGGTATCCATGGAGGACAAGACACATATTTCATGCATATCCTCCCCCTCCTCCACCCGATCCCCCTCCCACACCCCCCTCCCGTCCCTCACACAGATAGCTTCTGGCTCCAGAGGCAGCACCCAGACATCTCTTCTTTTTATCCATTTTCCCCCCTCTTCAGATTTCTCTGCCTCTTTCCTGTCTTCTAGTGTATCCCAAGCATCCGAAATGCCTGCACATGGAGGCTCTGCGTCGTCTCACCCCGCCTCAGTCTGAGGCAGCCCATGCCCGCCCCCCCAGGGAATTGCTTCGCCATTTCCGCGTCAGGCTGCCATGGCCCTAACAGCTCCTGGTTTTGCTGCCCTTGAGTAGAACGTAGCAGCGGATGTACTGTTGATCCCTCAGTGAGGGGAGACGTGCCGGGAGAGGCAGCTGCGGTTCAGCTTCTGTCAGGGCTTCAAGAGACACTGTGGATCGGGAGGTGTACTCAGACAAATGCCTTTTTGGTGCTGGCGTGCGCACTTCTGTAGAAGAGAAGCTTTCAGGTATCAGAAAAACCGCTATGTCATTGCTCCTTGAGAACTAAAACCAAAACCGAACAAGAACAAAACCAGGAAGAGAGAAATGGGAAGCCAAGCTCCAACATGTAGACGTAGTGGCATACTTGAAGAAGTAGCGTGGGTGCTCACTCCTCAAAGATGGCCGCTGCTCCAGATCCTCTTTCCATCATTCTCCATCCCACTTCCTGTTCCAGGAGGACCACTGCGCCCTCTGGCTTTACACTGTGTTTGCTCGGCATCCCATTGGGAAACTAAGAGGGAAGAGGAACCGGTTACGGGACCCCTCCTCAACCCTCCCTCCCCCCCCCCCTATCCCCCCGACCCCCCACCCGCTCCTCTGTGACTTGATTACATTCTGTTATTGAAAGCTGCATCCTAGAGGTGCCCATAAGTGCTTGTCCCACAAGCATGAGGACCCGAGTTGGGTCCCCAGGAGCCATGTATAAAAAGCCAAGCATGGAGACACACACTCGTAAGTCCTGGGCTGTGGAGGCAGAGGCAGGTCGATCCTGGGGGCTCCGCAGCCTGCTAGCATAGCCTAATTTTCTAGCTCTGGACACTTGGGGCCATACCTAGGGCTCACCTAACACTTGGTTGTGGTCCCAGCCAGCTGGAATAAAACTTTCAGTTGGCTATCTCTGTATCGAAGTGTTCATCTCTGATGGGTTCCCTATAACACAGGGAAAGAAAATCTGAAATGCTTGGGGTTCCAGGGGACACTGAGGTGGGTTGTTCTTTTGGAGAGATAGTTTATTAGAGCGGCTATTAACACCATCGAAAGGCAGATGCCATAGATAGACAACACAGACTGGGCCGCAAGTAGAGTTGGGGGCTCCCAGCCAGTAGGAGTCGCTCCATATAGATCTTAGAGGAAGCAGGAGGTTTCATGTTGTGACGTAATCCTTAGTGACTCTGATTCCCATCTGTGGGTAGGGGGAGGGGAGTTCTTGCTTTTCCAGGGAGGGAGGAAGGAATCATGTTAAGGTGTGACTTTGAGGATGAGCGAAGTGGGTAGGAGGGACACAGTTAGGCCGTAGCTCTAAACCCAATGGCAAATTTATAGAAGCAATAATTACCCTCTTGCCATGGTACTGGAGTGGGCAGCATGGTGCTCTGCCTGCAGACTAGGAAAGTCTGGAGGAAGAGTGGCTGCCACGAGATATGCTGCCTTCCATTCTTCTTGTTGGTGGCGCATCCTCTTCGTGGCGTGACTGGAGTTTCGTAAAGGTGTGCTGATGCCAGTCTCACAAGCCAGCCCTGGATGTGTGGTGTGCTTGCTGGGAGGAGACCTATTTTCTTTCTTCCCCTTGAAAAAGCCTGTTCCCTGGTGCAGTTAGGGAGGTAGGAGAATGTCTCAGGTGGGGTGGGGTGGGGTGGGGGTTGAGATCCAATTGCCTCTGTGGCTGAAGTCTTGGCACTGCAGAAACCAGCTCACCCTCTTTCCTTCGCCTCCTTACCAGATGGAAGAAAAGATAAACGGGGGCATAGGGTGGAAACTGCTGCGAGGCTGCAGGAGTTAAGTTACAGAGGACAATGGGCTCCCCCCCCCCCCCCCCCCCCCCGCAGAGCCAAGCCCCAGCTTAGAGGCGGGGCTGAGCTCAGTGTGTGAGAGAGGGTGTTCCCTGCTCTGCCGAGGAAAGGAGCCAGCATCTACCAGCTCTTCATCCTCGATTTTAAATATTTGCTTTGCTGACTTCTTCCTTTCTCAGCCTTCTCGCCCCGTGCGCCCCCTGCCCCCCGAGCCTGTCAGCATTTAATCCTGTGTTTTGATGTTGACACCCCAAAGCCACATCCCAGTATTTAGTTTGTCCTTCCTGCAAAGCCTCCACTTCCCTGCCTGCTCTTCATTCCCTGAAGAGAGTGGCCTGAGACTAAGCAACAGCAGGATTACCATCTGACTGATCTAACTCAGGCTAAGGTGTGATTTAGTGATGGGAGAGGTGGGTAAGAGCGCAGAGCCATTCACTGAAGCTGTTCAGATTAAAAGAAGGGGGAAAAAATGCACCTTTGATCTGAGAGGAATCTGGGCCCCTGTCAGGGTGAAAACTTGGGAGAAGAGATTTTTCTGTATTGTTTTGATTACTTACTTGATGTAAGGTTTGCTGTAACAAGAAAGGTAAGGAAATCCCGTTGTGGTCTTCAGTCCCTTGTCCCAAAGGAAAGGGGCAGGAGTTGGCTCTGATTTATCCTCTATTGTCAACACATGTTATGTTAGACCCTCGACTTGGGTCTGTAGATGCAAAGGTGAGTGAGACATAGTCCCGACCCTTAAGGAAGCCAGCTCTTCCAGGAGGGAGTGCATTGAATGAGGCGCAAATAAACACCAGCTGGATGAGTTTCCTAAGAGAGATTCATATAAACCATGTGAATTACAGGCAGATTGAAACAAGTTTCTAGAGGACTTAGGAGACGCCGCGGGAACTGCGCCTTAAATAGCGAGTGGGATAAAACAACACGCATAAAACAACACGCTAGACAAAGAGGCCTCCGTGTATGGGGGAGATGGAAGCACCCAGGACGAAGAACTGAAAAGTTTGGCTTGGCATAAGGCTGATGTGCCTAAGTGCCAAGAGATAAGCCCGAGAATAGGTTGGGGCCACAGTGGGAGGTTCCTTTCTTGTCATTTTAAGGAGTTTGGACGTTGTTCCAGAGTCACAGTACAGACATGTGGGGACCGTCAAGTCAAATAGAAGTTGAGTACTGCCTTGGCATTCATAAGCTTAGGCCTGGACTAGAAGGATTTTAGGGGAACTGGAGGTAGGAAGGTGAGATAGGCTCTTCAAGAGACTGAGATGAGAAAAAAAGACAATGAGACACCGAGACGGTAGCAGTGGTGTGCAAAGGTGGCATCTGACCATGGCTGGCTACAGCCTGATTGTGGGAGGGTCTAAGATGAGCAAGAGATCTTTGGTTTGGGCTTTGAGGAACCTCATTAATTGATATGATTACAAAGGGGGGGGCAGGCCTTGTAGGCAAGCCAGTGAATTTGGGATAGAAAGGCTGGAGATGAAGCGCCCCGTGAACACTGAAGTGTAGCTATCCCACAGCAGCGTGTGTCTGGGGATTCAGAGAAGTGTGTGTGGCTGGGTGTGGAAGTTACTGGCGAAGAGAAAGATCCCCTGGGGAGAAAGAAAGAGAAAGAAGACCAAGGATATCACAGCATGCAACATGTAACATGTTACATGTAAGCATGTAACATGTCAAGGCTGGCCAACCATATCAAAGGTTCAAACTAGTGTCTCAATAGGACTTGTTGAAAAGATCCTATGAGTTACCATTGTCTTCTGTGACTAGGGAGTAAATCATTCGAAGGTATTAACTAAAATTACAGTCACAGCCCTGGTCTTCATAATTTATAGATCATATAATCTGACCGTGTGTGTCAAAGTAAAAGAAACACTGAGATTGATGGGAGTTTAGGAGACAGTCAAAGCCTTAGGAACAGCCAGATCCCCCAGAGAAGAGCTGGCTGAAGGTGAAATCGTAATAGGGAGGAAACTCTCCAAGTCAGGTTTGGCTCAGAGAAAAGCACCCAGTAAGAGAAATGAATAAGGAGTGGGCGGCCTGGAGAAGCTCAGGGAGTCACAGAGCGGATGGCAGAAGCACGGTGATTCACCTGGCAGCCTCCAGACAAAGGTTCTTCAAGGTTGGCAGTGTCACGGTCTGCAGAGAGGGGCTGTGGGGAAGGAGAGCCACAAGATCTTTGGAGATCCAGAACAATTTCCCAGATAGTTTAGGGCAAGGAAGCCAGATCATTTATCATTAGGGAAGGAGAGGGTTGGGGAGAGAATGAAGTCACTTACATCTTGTGCTGCTAGAACATTCCATGTGAGTGTACAAGTCAAAGGAGGAAAAATGGGTGTCATTAGGGCCAGAATATATGGGGTGCACTGGCAATGAAAGTGGCTGGGTGTTGGAGTCTTCAAAGGCATTTAAGAAGTATTTTCTTCCAGGAAGGGGGGGAAGACTCTAGGATCCCAGAAGTGAGGTAGCACAGACAGCAACAGGGAAAATGAATAATATTAAAAATAATAGTGACAAGAAGCCCTTGGTAAGGGTTTGAGAATACAAGTCTGTACCTATCCATCCCACGTAATGACTATATGTATCTTGTCTCCTGGCTTCCGAATCCTCGAAAGCATGGCTTTCTGTGTGGCTAGGGTGGCATTTTACCACTCTTTGCATCCTCGGAACCCCAATAAAACAAGATTTTTGGATAAATACTTTATTTATTTATTTATTTTTATTTTCCAGAGCTGAGGACTGAACCCAGGGCCTTGCACTTGCTAGGCAAGCGCTCTACCACTGAGCTAAATCCCCTGGATGAATACTTTAAAAATTATCATATGGAATTTAAATATAAAAAACAGACGTGTCATGTCATTTTTTTTTTTAAACCTGCATTTTAGGAAAGCCAACTGTGGTGAATGTTGGGAAACTGAGTTCTCAGGGAAGTATTCTTGGGTGACTGGGAAAATACAGCCTTCACTGTTAACCTGGAAGTGCATCTGTACACCAGTATTATATGAACGGAGTTGGCACAGCCTGACACTGAATGTCAGGTGGCCTCCAGGTGTGGCGATGTTCAGTCTCTAGACCCCAAAAACCAAGAAACAGATTATAAGTCACAACAACATTTCCAAAGCAATTCTAATTTGCACCTTAATAAAACTCTCTTGAGTTGCTTTATTTTGTATTCCTATTAGTGGGTTTAGGAATAATATTAATAAATATAACTTTAACTAGTTTGTTGGTAAAATAATTTATTTTCTGCATACACTCAAGAACTGATAACGAAAAAGACAAAGACAGTTTTAAGGACTTTGTAGATCAGAGGTTACAAATGCAAACCCTTCTCAAAAGTCTCCTCCTTCCCTCCCTCCCGTTCACCATTTCTTCCGAGACAGCATCACTACGTGCCCAGGCTGGCATCCGGCTCTAGCCTCCTCAGACTCCTGAGTGCCGGGATTACACGAAGCCTACACACAGCCTCCTGGCTGCCACTCCTCTGTACTCAGAGCAGACATTACTAATTGATAAGGACACAGCTTCTTGACAAAACTAGACCTGCTGCTGAATTGTTCTTAGTAACGTTAGTCAAGGAAATCACAGCTGGTTTTCCAGATTTGACCCATGTGAACTAAAACTGTCTCTCTAGCTTAGATGGCTTGTCAGCGGCCATGTGTTTAGAAAATATGTGGAACCAGCTGAAAAGGACCTAGCGTAGTGTCTAGCTTTTGAGTTTAATGACATGGAGAAAGCAAATTATCTTTTTCTCCCTGCTGTTTCTGGAAAGCGTAACAGAAAGAACACCAGAGTGGACAGACAGACATGACCACTAACACGTTCACTGCCATGTCTCTGACTGTAATGGAATTTGCAAGGGACCACAGAGGCTATCACCACAATTCTAGTTCCAGCTGTCTCTATGGGGCCTGTGTTAAATGGTGCAATCTCCCTTAATCCCTGCAAAAGAAATGCTACCTAATTCTTTTAAAAATGAAGTATTTTTATTTTATGTGCATTGGTGGTTTGTTGCATGTGTGTCTGTGTGAGGGTGTTGGATCCCCTGGAACTGGAGTCACAGACAATTGTGAGCTGCTGTGTGGGTGCTGGGAATTGAACCTGGGTCCTCTGGAAGAGCAGCCAGTGCCCTTAACCGTTGACCCATCTCTCTAGTCCTCCATCTTTTTAAAAAATATTTTTCTAATGGTCTTAAAGAGGTGTGTTTATGTTTTGATTGTGTGTGTGTGTGTGTGTGTGTGTGTGTGTGTGTGTGTGTGTGTGTGTAGAACTGCGCCTCCAGCTTAGTGTCTAACTCTTAAATTTGAGACAATAATTTAGATAAGACAAAAGGTCTGTATTTGTATTCACTAATGTTATTCGCCTTTTTTGTCTTGTTAAATAGTCAACACTAAGAGGATCCCCTTATTAAACATCTGCAATCCAAGCTTGAATATTTCTGGTGAAGGGGAACTCATTGACTTACGATGTTATTTGACATATTACAAATGATTTCCTAAAAATCATCCTTTTTTTTTTTTTTTTTTTTAAATCTTGGCTTAGAATCTGTTGGCAGATATGGCCACACGCTTGAAGCATCTCCTAAAGTCTTTCCCACCTGCTCATTCACCTGTTCCTCAGATGACCTGGCTTCCACCCACAGCACCATGGCAGCCGTCTTTACCCGGATCACTTGTAAATCCTTTCTGTTTATAGTATTAGCTCAAGATACACCGTTTGGAGAACTGTGTGCTGTGTTTCATGCCATTGTGCCCATCTCCAGAGTAACACTGCATCCTTTCGAGATACAATGCAAAACAGACTCTCTCTCCTTATTATCTAAACTTGTAGAGATTATTTAAAGTGTAATGATTGTTAGGAACATAAACGCAAGTCCCCCCTCGGTTTCAGGGCGTGGCTCCAGGGTGGCTCACGTGTCTTGAACATATTTGTAATGGAAATTTGCTTTACTCACTTTCTGGGTTCATCCTTTTTTTTTTCTTGGGTGTGGGGCCAACTTTTGTCACTCAGACTTTTCTGATTGGGGTGTTGATTAAGTAGTTGGCTCCGAAGCCGTAATTATCTTCCTCTTCAATTAAACTTATTTCTTTATTGCAACACAGCCATTGCAAAATCTAGCAACATATGTTGGGTTGTTTTGTTTCACTCCAAACAGACTTTCCCCTGAGCATTCATTTCCAATCTTCGGAGTTGCTCAGCTCTTAGACATCGTTGTCCGTCACCCCCCCCCCCCCCCCCCGCGCCCCCCGGGCCTGGGTAGGCCGTTCTTCCCAATAATGGTTGACCAGTAGGTTCTTGGTTAGTTTCCTAGTCTATGCCGCAGAGAGCTCTAAGTCATCTGCTGTAGAGTAGTGATTAAAACATTATGATTGTTTCCAGATTTTATAATTTTGGGTGACTCATATGCTCTAGAGCCGTACGTATATGACAGCCTAATTGATGCCAAGATGAAAAATTCAATCAGCATAAGCTTTTATTGGAAAATATGCCAAATGACAGACTAAATAGTTTTCACTGGACTTTAGCCAATCTTGTCCTCTGACCAAAAAAAAAAAAATTTTTTTTTTTTTTTGATTAGTGGATTGATTTGGGGGGAATTGATTGTGGTAAGCAAGGGCTCTCTTAGTGAACTGCGTCCCCAATTCACTTTCCTATGAGCTTTTCAGTGGCCCTTGAGTGATGCATCAACCTAATGCGATGTTTCTATACATCATTCTGACTCATGTGTACATGGTGTGCCCACCTTCTGCCGGATGTGGCATTAAGTACCCGGGCTTTGTTTCTGGATGGCTAATGATGCATGGCCATCGAAAGCCTTTGTGTTGGTCTTCCAGAGCAGGGTATCGCCATTTGCAGGGAAATGGGTGGTACTAGAGGTCAGCGTGCCAAGCAAAGTAGGACAGGCATTGCATGTTTCTGTCATATGCTGAATCTATATTAAAAATAAATACAGGGCTTATTTAGGAAGAGGATGAGGGTCAGCAGGAGTAGAAGAGAGATGAGAGAACGTGAGACAGATATGCAAATATGACCAAAACCATCATATATAGGTATGAAAATTTCATAATGAAGTCCATTGCATACACGATATATGCCAATAAAAATTTGGTTGGCTTGATTCTAGGAATGCCATTCAGAGTCATGTGTCCATGTGTCCGTTTCTGTGCTGTGACATGCTGTTTGTTACAGTGGCTTTGACAGTGTGATGCTTCAGCTTTGTTCTTGGTGATGAACATAGCTTTGGCCACTTGAGTCTTTTATGCATCTGTATGAATTTTGAGATTGTTTTCTCTAGTCCCCTGGAAGACTTCATTGGAATGTTGATGGGGATGGCATTGCACATCTAATGCTATGATTCCCTGAAATAAGAAACCATCCAAGTAAGTGATGGCATATTCATTTAAAAAAGTCATCTTTGGGCTGCAGAGATGGCTCAGCAGTAAAGAGCCCAGGCTGTTCTTCCAGAGGATCAGTGTTCAATTCCTGGCACCCATATGGTGGCTCACAATCATGTGCAACTCCAGTCCCAGAAGATCTGATGCTGTCTTCTGGCCTCCACGTGTACCAGGCACACACGCAGTGTAAATAATTTTTTTTTTTAAAAAAGATTTCATCTTCCAAGACTGAAGTCCAGATTGCCATGGCCAAGGAACTTGGGGTTCTTTCCCGCCCATCATCTTGCTTTTGACTCCGTGCAGGGAGATGTTGTATGGGGGTGCTGTAGTCCCCTGCTTGGGTATGTAGGCTCCGCTCAGCTGCTGCTCTGCTGGAGTGGTTCCCTTACTCAGCCCTAAGTATTTTTACATCTGTAGCACCCTGTCTACCTCTTTTCTCCTAGCCCAGATTACTTTAGCCCTCAAGATAAGATTACGTACACCAATGACTATGACTGGGCACAGTTGCTTCTGTAAAGCCGGGTAGATACAAGTTTGAGAGAACAGTAAATTAGAGCACTCCTGAGGACAGGGGCTGAGAGATGCATGTTTTATTTTTATCTAGGTTATGAGCAGTCTGATATTAAAATCACGTTTCTCTCCCCTTTCTTATAAACCTAGTCCTTCATCAGTTGCTGTAGGAGAATTCTCCTTTATCCCCATGGTTGGCTGTCGTCTCCCAGGATGGGTCAGGGGATGGCAATGGTGCTTCTTTAGGTGATCCACCGTGGGCATATTTTTATCTGCTAAATACTGAATCGAAACCAAGTTACTTTATATTGTCAAAACAACTCCTGGTATTCTTAATATGTGTGGGAAAAACTCTTCAGCTTGATCTCCTCAGAAAACGTCATGAGTTAAGAGCCTGCTTGTTGAAACCGAAGAGCCCTTTCTAGTGAATCACCAGGTATTGAGCAATGTGATTCCTATCAGTAAGCTTGTGAAAGGACCAAGCTCAGGTTTGCATGCTTTAGGTAAGTTTTCTGTCCCCATGGAGAGCACCGGCAAATGCTCACCAAACCCAATGACTACCTCAGTCACAGGGAAACACCTTTCTCAGTGCTTTTCAGTCCGCAACAGCCAGCCAACCCCCTTTTATTATGCATGAAGGAGAGGAAAGTAAGAGTAATTCATTCTCAGGGGACTGCAGCATATTTAAGTAGTGTAATTGTAGACAGCAGATCTAGGTAGAAAATACTCAGGCATCCTCTTACTGCCTCCTCTGTGTGGGGTACCACTTATCTGTTGTGTGTGTGTGAGCCCGGGCTTGCTCGTTGAGCGTTACCATAGATGAGCGGTGGCAAATTGAGAAATAGACGCAGCTGCTCTGAGTTCACGAGCCGGATAGCCGTGTTTGGCAGAGAGCACATCACAGCATTCCTCCAGCTCTTACGTTCCGTAGGACTCTTCTTCTGTAGTGGTCCCTGAGCCTTGGTGGCGATGGGGTCATATAGATGTCCCTTCTGGGGCTGAACACTCAGTTCCTTATTCTCAGCACACTGACCACTTGGGCAACTCTGCATTGACTGCCGTTCACGGCAAAAAGAAGCTCCTCTGACCAAGGTTGAGGGCAGCCCAGGTCTCACAACAGTCTATGAACCGACCGGGTATTTCTAGAAAGCAGGATTCAATATTTATGTAACAAATGTTTATTGGGCACATTTAATGTGGTAGCCACGTGCTAAGCAGTAGAGTTGCCTAGAGAGCAACACAGGTGCTACAGCTTTTATTCAGAAGGTTTGACACTTGCACATGTTTCCGTGCACCTCTCTCCAACATGCGCTGGTCACCTCCTGCTGTGGGCTACACGTGCTGGTTTATTTCCTGTTCTGGATGCCAGTACTGTGTGCCTGTCTGTACATGCATGTATATGCATGTTCATGTGTGTGTGTGTGTACACAAGTGAGTATGTGCACATGGATTTGTGTGTGTACATGTGGAGACCAGAGGTCAACATGGGAATTGCTCCATGACTTGGCCATCTTGGTTTTTGAGATAGGATTTTCTACTGGGCATGAGGTAGTGATGGAACTGTTTTTTTTTCTTTTAAAGACTTATTTTTATTTTTGGTTATGGTTACATGAGTGTATATGCACACGAGTGAAAGTGTCCTTGGAGTCCAGAAGTGTGTGTGTGTGTGTGTGTGTGTGTGTGTGTGTGTGTGTGTGTGTGTGCGTGTATTTAACAAGAGAATCTGGTTTGGTTAATGGTGGTGGTAGGTTAGAAGACAAAGCTAATCAAATCTTTCCAGAAGAGATGATATTTGGGTTGGGCCTGACTGATGAGCAGGGGTTAGTTCTTTAATTAATTAATGAATTAATTAACTTTAAATCCTGATTGTAGCCCCTCCCCCTCTCCTCCCAGTCCCTTCCCCCTTTCTCCACCCACTACTCCTCAGAAAAAGGGAGCTCCCCCCCAACATTAAGTCACATCAGGACTGAGTGTATCCTCTTCCCCTTTGGCCCCTTAGGCAGCCCTGCCAGGGGGAAGTAATCTAAAAGCAGGCAACAGAGTCCATGTCAGAGACAGCCCCCAGTACCTTTACTAGGGGACCCACATGAAGCCTGAGATGCCCATCGGCTACATCTGTGTAGGAGGCCTAGGTCCAGTTCATGCATGGTCCTTGGTGCTTTAGGCTCCGTAAACCCCCCTGGGCCCCCTGGTTAGTTGGCTCTGTTGGTTTTCTTGGGGAACTCCTGTCACCTCCAGGTCTTTCTATCAATTTCCCCCACTTTTCCACAAGACTCCCTACACTTTGCTCAATGTTTGGCTGTGAGTCTCTTTTTAGATCCACTGCTGGGTGGAGCCTCTCAGAAGACAGCTATGCTAGGCTCTTGTCTACAAGCGTAGCAGAGTATCTTTAATAATGTCAGGGGTTGGCTCTCTCCCATGGGGTGGGTCCCAGGCTGGGCCAGGCATTGGGTGGACATTCCCTCAATCTGAAGCAGGGGTTAACTTGGCCACTTTGGGAAGGAAATACCCTCTAGCCAAAGGGAAATGTCTGAAAGGAAGCTGAAGGGTTAGGGTTTCCTGAACTGTAGTCATCAGCACGTGTATGTGTAAGCATGTCATCATATCATGTTGTATACCTTAAACATATATGTGCATGTATTGGGACTGGCAAAGATAAAAGACTCACAGTTTGAGAAAGGCCAGACTTGATTGGCTGGATTTTTGGTTATTTATTCCGAAGACACTTGAAGTCTTTTTGAGTTTTGAGCAATGTGGTAATGAGATGCGTTCTCTCTCTCTCTCTCTCTCTCTCTCTCTCTCTCTCTCTCTCTCTCTTTGTGAGTGTGTGTGAGTGTGTGTGAGTGTGTGTGTGTGTGAACCGGAAGGAGTGAGCACAAGTGGCAGCTGTGTGGCTGGCCATCCAGCCTGGATGGGAGTTGTGGTGGTTGTGGGAGTGGGAAAAAATAATCAACTCAAGCTATTTTGGAGGAACAGAGGTAGATAAGCTCATGGTGAGCTTAGTGTGGTGGGATGAAGGAGTCTGGAAATCCACAGCTTCAGGGTGTGTGGTCACGACTGAGGCAAAAAGCCTCGGCAGAAGGACGTTTAGAGCAATACTGGTGGAAGACAACGTTTCCCTGCATTGCTTAGTTAAAATTTAATGTTGCAGAACTGTTAGAATTTGTTAAAATAATGCTTTCTCATTTGTTGTTTCATCGGAGCAAATCAAACACAAGCTTAATAACCTTTAAAGATCCTGACATGTCTGTGCTTCCACTGCCATGATAACATAAAAGGTTTGGAGATGTGTGTATGCCACAACGCATGACATACAGCACACGTATGTCTGATGATACACGGCATACATTTTTGGAATATAGTTTTACATGATTTGGTTTTCATGGTGTCGACATTTTGGAAAATGCAGCTTAAATATACCCAATGGCATATTTGTGAGATTTATATGTAAATAAATATAAACGATGAAAACTCATGCAGAGTTTTGAATAAAGGCTCTTTTCTGTAACAGTGTGACAATAAAATAGCTCCTGTCCAAATTGGCAAGTAATTGTGTAACTTGCTATTTTAGTGTATCTTGGGAAATACAACCTGACATGTATTGTCCCTTCACTCATCAGAAACGTTCCCTGTCATGCGACTGCTCCCTGTGTACCCTCAAGGTGACAGATAGTCATGATAGTGATGACTCAAGCACTCATGGCTTCTCCTCCCTGCTGAACCGTGCCTTCCCCCTGAGCGACTCTCATCCTCCTGTTGGCCAGCTTTCAGCTTTCCAGAGCCCTCAGCTCCACAAGCTGTACAAACACTGTCTGGGGTCACATGGGTGGTGGTGGTGGTGGGGCGGTGGGGGGGACAGAGCTCTGCCACCGGGGACTCCAGTGGGAAACTGAGTCAACTTTTCCTCCAGTTACACTGCCCTGGAAGACTTTTGCTGACCCCCCAACCTCTGAACAACCAGAAACAGGGACGCTAGATGCCATTGCTGTGTTTTTTGTTTTATTTTATTATTATTATTATTATTATTATTTTTTTATTTATTTATTTTTATATATATATCTACCAGGCTGGTGAATTCTCATTCATGTGAATGGACTTCCACAGATTTTGTCCATGGGTTATCTCTTGGTTGGATGCTGACTGCCTATGTTTTTTTTTTTTTTTTCCCCAAACTGATAAAAATTTATCTGCCAGCTTACTCAGCTGCTTTTAGATAAGACAGGACATTTTAACATCGAAATCACTCTGTCATCCAGAATCAGGACATAGGTGGCTTAGAATAGATGCCCCCCCCCCCCCAAACATAATGTGTCCTGGAAGAACTTACCTATAACGTAAACTGTAATAAAAAAACATTTAAGAGTGTTACACCACTAAAAAAACATGCCCCGGGGAATATCTGTTTAACAGTATGAGTTGCTCCTTTTGAAACCAATAAAAAAAGGAGTGAAGAATGTCAGACTTTCCATATGACGCGCCTCCTCCTCCTCCTCATACTTTGTTAAGCGACTGTGTGTATTATGTGTGGAGCTGTGACACCTGCCAATGAGCAACAGTGACGCCTTACACCATCTGGACCAATTCGATAAGGAAAGCAATGGATGGTGCTGCATCCTGTATTTGCATTTGGGTCATACACAGATCGACACCATCTTCAACAGAATACGTGCATACTTACAGATATGCGATGGTAGATAAATCTGTTGAATCAATATGCGAATAAAGGAATATACAATACTACATAAAAGCCATACCAACTGGATGTTGCTTAAAAATACAGTTTCCAGGGCCGGGCGGTGGTGGCGCACACCTTTAATCCCAGCACTCGGGAGGCAGAGGCAGGCAAATCGCTGTGAGTTTGAGGCCAGCCTGGTCTATAAGATGAGTCCAGGATAGCCAAGGCTTACACAAGAAACCCTGTCTCAAAAAAACCAAAAACCAACCAACCAAACAAACAAAACCCCAAAACCCCACAGTTTCCACTTGAAGTGGCTTAAAAGTTATATTTGTAGCTCTGATCATTTGAAGAGTGAAATTGTACCCCTAAGTGAATTACTAAGAGCTCATAATTGTTCCCAGTAAATGAAATACTTCAAAACAGATATACTTTCCTGGGTAGAAACTTGACGCATATGTAACTGTAGGAGGTGAGTCCCAATGAACAGACTGACCAGCCTGTCATAGTGTCCTGTGTTCATGCCCCCGTGCTTATGGTGTTCTCCCACAGCTCCAAAATGCTCACCTCCTACAAGTATGCACACCACCATGACCGTCTTTTGGTAAATGGTGAGCCATCCCAAGTGGGGTAGCTGTTCGGGAAAACAATTACTCACTCAAGGCAGTCTGAAGAACCGTCTACTTTCCGGGTTAGAGCCTGCTGCCCTTTGTGAATTGTTTTCCTTAAACAAAGGTCCGCTTCTGAATCATGTGTTTGTTTCCATGCTTTCGAGGAAGAAAGCATGTATGTGGAGGGCTGCGGTGGGGGTAGCTTACTGAGCAAGTGCTTGCTGCCTAAGTGTGAGTACCCGAGTTTGGTCTTCAGCACCTATGATGAAAACAAACAAACAAACAAACAAACAAACAAGGCTGGATGTAGCATCATGTATTTGTAAGCCCAAATGGCTAGCTCCTGGTTCAGCAAAGAGACCTTGTCTCAAAAAAATAGTAATTAAAAAAAAAAAAAATAAGGTGGACAGATGTAACCTTGGGTTTTCTGCGCATGTCCCAGATCCTGAAATAGCGATTCTGAAAATTTATTATCGTGAATCAATGCCTAGGCCATAAGCTTTGCTTGTTCCCCAACTAGCTCATAACCAATATTGCTCATTTATTCTATGTATGCAACATGGCTGGCTACCTTTCCTCAGCTTCAAGCATCTGTTGTCCTCGGAGTCCGGGATGAGTCTCCCACCTCTGGCTCTATCCCAGAGTTCACCTCTTTCTGCTGGTACTCCCACCTGCTTCAGCTATAATATGCCATCAGCTTCTTATCGGCAGGTGATGCTTTAATACGGTACACAAGAGACAGAGAATGATAAAGGAAGACCTGACACCAACCTCTGACCTGTGTAGCAACACACACACACACACACACACACACACACACACACACACACACACCATATGTGGAACATAACATCAACAGTGACATGTTTTTTTTTTTAAGATCATACACCTGTTGTTTTTAAAAAGATTTATTTATTATTATGAATACAGTGTTCTGCCTGCATGCACACCCGCAGGCCAGAAGAGAGAATCACATCACATTACAGGTGGTCATGAACCAAGATGTGGTTGCTGGGAATTGAACTCAGGACCTTTGGAAGAGCAGGTGGTGCTCTTAACCACTGAGCCATCTCTCCAGCTCCCCCCCCCCAATAGTGACATCTTTTAGCAACTAAAATTCACAGTGAATTTTAGGCAAGACCTGAGTACCGAAATTATTTCTGAAATGCTTTATGCCTGTGCTTCTGCTTTCTATGAAGTTTTAATATCTATTCTGAAATGTTCAGACACACCATTTTATGCCTTAAAGCTGGGGATTTATCCATGACTTTGGGTTATACTGTGAGCCCTAATATCACAAAAGCTAAGTGCTTGAGTGCACTAAGGTTGCCCTCAGCCTGTTTTATTGGTCACAGGGTGTTTATGAGTGTCTCTCTCGCCTTCAGTATGAGAACAGCTGCCTTAGGACCGTCATCCTACAGTTTTCAAGGGGTTCGCTGCTCACAGAGCTCCTGTGTGGGAACAGCCTTACCTGATTCTGACGGTAGGATTGCTGACCAGGGAGCCCCAAAGACTTACATGTCTCAGTCTCTGAAATTCTGGCAATTGGGCTCAGGTCCTCATGTTTAATGGCAAATACTTTATTGACTGAGCCAACTCTTCAGCCCATGATATTAATCTTAATTAAAATTTCATCTTATATTCACATCTAACATTTAAGAAACATTTACTCAAAAAATGTCATTTACTTAGCTGTATGAATACATTTTCATTTTATTTGATATTTTAGTACATTTTGAAGAGGTCAAGAAGGTCAGATTGCCTGTCTGACATTCTAAACATTAATTAATTACTAACGTCATTTTACGTCACAGGAAACTGTCTGCTAGGCCTGCTGTGGAGTGATTACTAGTTAAATAAGACAATCTTAAGTGACTAAGTTGATAACGGAAAGAAACTTTTCTTCCTCCTCCCCTCGCTACTCTCTCGACCTGAAATAAGCTAATATACTAATCTCATATGACTGGAACAAAGGAGGGAGCCTTTAAAAATCCCCTCTCTGAGATTCCAGCAGGTGGCGCTCTCACCAAGCCAAAAGGAGCCTTGCTTTGCATCTTTAGGGGTTTTTCTAGGTGGTTTCCACTCCTCTGGGCATCAAACACATTTGTTTAAATGACTAAAGTCCGTTTAGTATTTGATTATTAGACTAATGCATGTACTTGTTAAGCTTTTAAGACATACACAGGAGGAAAAATAGAGTATACGACTGGAAACCCCAAGAGAGTGCTGGGACAATTCAGCATATATCACATTTCCCGGACTCTTAGCTTCTACAAAACAACTGCGTATACAACAAGAACTTAAACTTGAAAAAGTTTAGACTTCGACATAACTGTAAACAATATGTCTCTCTCTTGCTTTTTGGTCTCTTAGCTCCATCCCATGTCTGTGTCCTGTATTGTTTTTTCCCCCTGCCTCCCCCTTAGTTCCCCCAAGGATACGTTCTCAACTTGTGTCTTGCACCGAGTTGGGGATTATGATCTCATGGTAGAAGCTGGAGGCTCACGAGGTCATTATTGCGGCCCAGAAGTTCATGTTCTCCCCAAATATGCACATTAAAATCTAGTCACCAGTGTGGTGGCATCGAGAGGTGAAGTGTTTTGGAGGCGCTGAGGGCAGAGCCCTTGCAAACAGGATCAGTGTGCTATAGAACAGAGGCCTTGGGGAGTGGCTTCCGTCCTCTGCCACCTGGCCAGAAAGTGGGCCCTGAACAGACACCTGGCAGAACTGTGAAAAATACAGTTCTGTCATTTATACTCCCTGCCCCTGGCCTAAATATCTGTGTCACAGCAGTCCAAATGAATTAGGACGGATGCTGTGCTACCTGCATCTCTTGCCAGTGAGAAGACGGATTTCACTAAGCCTTTTAGACTTCCGTTGCTAAGTGGAGACTGGAGAATATCCCACAGGGACAGTGCGGGGGGGGGGGGGGGGGGGTGAGGGGGAGGAAGACTGTGATTTGGAACTTGATGCTAGTTCCTGCAATCCCAGCCATTGGAACCTCACTGGGAGAATCTATGAAATCATTGGTAATTTTTAGATAGCCGTCATAGTTCCTCAGAGTATAACCTTGTAAGCATCTGGCGTTCCCTGAGACTAAAGCATAGCACAACAGCATTTTGATACCTACATATTATGTATTTGCCCACATTCATTTCCATCGCCTTCTCCTATCTTCACCTCCCTCCTGCTGCTGAGCTAGCTTCACATGGGGTTTAAGTTAGGGTTAGGATTAGGATTAGGTTTGACTTTGGAAAGAGTTAGGGTTAGGTTGGGTAATATTAGGAGTTAGGGTCGTCTGTAGGCACTACTTAAACAAAAAAACTACTTTATCTTGGTTTTCTTATACCTTTACCTCCTTTCCAACAACCTGCCCAGCCGCCCCCCCCCCCCCCCCGGCAGTACTTGGTAGGAGAGAAAGAAGGTTCGTGAAGACAGGGGGTAGAGATCTCTTTAGCTACTTCCAGCTTGTTAGGGTCATCAGGTTTTTTTTTTTTTAGGGTAGTACCAATCTCAAGTCTCAGGGTATCCAGCAGTCCAGCTAACCAGCAAACCAGCAAATGAACTGGCAGCCTTCTTCCTCCTCCTCCAAGTGTCTCCTCAAACCATCCTCCTTCAAAACATCCCTTTTGCTCTGTTATTTATACCCACTCCAAGTCCTCAGAATTCAACTGACGGTAGCTGGCAAAGACCACACCCCTCTTTGAACCTCAAGAGGCGATTATTAGCTCTATATAAGCTAAGGCAGCCCCATATCCCACACTTGGGATTAAAACAAAAACATAACATAACTGGGATTTTAAAGAAACCAAAACTTCTACTACAGATGTCCTTGGTCTGTCACTTCTTTCCACATGAGTGTCAAGAGGTGAGGACAATTGGGGTCATTATGGAGGCCACCCCGAGAAGTGATCGATGTATAGACAACATCTGAAAGCACAGGACCAGACGTGACTAAGCAGGGAGTGAGTATAGAGGGGACATGGAGGATGGAGGCAACATCCCAGGTTCATAGAGAGGAGCCTAAGAGGAAGCTTCCAGTGGGAGTGGTGTCTCGGCGACACACGGCAGGAATGGGGGTGGGAGTATTTCGAAGAGCAAGGAAGGCTGAGAGATGAAGATAGCTCGGAAATGACTGTTAGGCTTACACCTGATCACACCGCTTTTGAAATCCTTAAGTCTCTCACCACTCAGATATTCAGATGTAACTAGTAAGCAAAACTGATGGTTTAAGGCTGTAACTATTCACAGGCATTTGAGAAGACCATGGTAGTGACATCAGGCTGGGGACCTTGCTTAGAACAGGCCTAGGAAGCCTCTTCGGGTCTGAAAGGTCAGGTTTATCTAAGACAGTGCTGGAAGAGGGTGCCTTAACACAGAGAGATGTGTGCATGCCGGAGGGAGATGAAGAGTGGACTCGATGCCACTAAGAACTTAGAGGAAGGTGACATCAGACAGCTGAGCCCTGAAGCAAACCAGCTAAAACTGGAATCACCCTCTGAGGTCTTTCTCAGCTGTAGACATTTTCAGGCTAAATTTTTCCTCCCTCCTCTGCCCACTTAAGTATTCCTTATTTATTAATCTTTTACCTGCTTTTGTCATCTCATTTTGGTTCCAGAGAGTAGACAATAATGGCACATACACAGACAGACAGACAGACAGACAGACAGACACACACACACAGGCACAGACATACACATACACAGACACACACAGGTACATACAGACACAGACACACACGGACACAGGTACATACAGACACAGACACACACAGACATAGACACACAGACACAGACACACAGACACAGACACACACAGGCACACACAGACAGACACACATAGACACACAGACACACACACACGGAGAGAACTCTGAGGCTAGGGGCATAGAAGCAGATCAACTGTAGCATACTGAAGTCCTGGGTTCAATCCTGATCATTGTAACAAAGAAAAAGAAGGAAAAAAAATGCTATTCTTCCTTTGCCTCAACTGGGTACTGTCTAGGGCCAACACTTTCTGAGTCCCTGGTGTTTTATGTAGACTGCCTCATTTAATCTGTACAAAACTGGAGGCAGGAAAGAAGGTACAATGGGTAAAAGAGCCTTTGTGAGGAATTGAATTAGAGTTAGCACATGCATAAAAAGCAGGGCAGACATATAATCCTGGCATTGTGGGCCAGAGAACCCCAGGGCCAGCCCACCTAGCTTCTGGTTCATTGAGAGAACCAGTCTCAAGGGGGAGAGAGAAAGAAAGGGAGAAGTCCAAAGTTCTGCTCTGGCCTGCACATGCATGGCTGCCGATGTGTGCACTTGCACGGTCCTGTGCATGCAACACACATGTAGTCACTCAAGATTAAGTAACAGAGCTATGACTTGAACCCAGGCTGCCTTCAGAGCCCTGCGTCTTTCTCACTAAATCCTACACTTGGTTTCTTTCGGGAGCGTTGGGTTTGACAACTAGATCGAACCACCATCTACTCTGGTTTAGACTTGGGTTTTCTTCTATCTCAGCTCAGAACTGCACTGTGGCTTGTGGGTCTGACTCACTGTCATAAAGCCCCAGCCTGGGCCTCACCAGTGCCAGACAGGAGGAAGGAGAACAAAGCAAGAGAGGTCCCCGCCCTTGGCTCTTGTAACCCATATGTGCGTTATTCCTTTTTTTTTTTTTTTTTTTCACTGTCTCATTGATTTCTGAAGGAAACATTTACTTGCCTCCAAATAACCTGATTCCCCTCTTTCCCCATTCTTCCTTAGAATGTCTGTGAGCCCTCTGTCAAGGTGTCACCTTGCCTGGTAGATGCCTACCTCGGCCCTTGGGTGTTACACTCTCAAGACCAGGACCAAGTCTTATTCACCACCGAATCTCCTGTCTTCCAGTCTATAGGGACTCATTAAGTGTATGGAATTAAGTTGTATAGGGACTCATTGACTGGATGAAAGAAGGCCTAGAAAGGGAATAGAGTGACTGTTCTCTCCTAGAGTGGAAAAGAGGACATTTCAGCAACTTCAGCTGGGCTGGCACAGAGAGGATAGCTCCCTAAAATAGCCTTCACTTAACCTCCAGCCTCAATTTTTTTTGGTCTGATTGCTTATCTACTTCATTATCAGCATCTTAAAAGCTTGTGCCTGTGCCTTTGAACTTATTGTTGAGATCAAGGAGGAACGCACTTCGCTTTATTATTGCCACTAGTCTTTAATTAAAGTCATGTTAAAGTGACAGTACTATTCCATCAAAGCTCTGGGGTCAAACAAATGGTCCAGGCGACCAAAAAAAACCCTTAGTGGGAAGACTTCTTCAGGCCCAGGAAGGTGTAAGGTGATTTGGGGTTCCAGTGAAGATTAACACAGCCCACAGGGATTTGTAACTGGGTATTGATCCATAAATGCTGACAAGACCCAACCTGAATAGAGAGAACCCAAAAGAAGGGGAAACCAGCCCAAACAGACACTGAATGAATTGATAGAGCACACGGGAGCGGTAACTTCTGGCCATCAACGTTGCATTCTGAAGGAACCAGTGTGAGGTCTTACATTGCTTCCTCAAGTTCCTGAACTTGGGATGAGACCACTTCGCCGTTCACTATCTCCTGCACAACTGTCTTGATCTTCCGAGTTTTATTTGGGTCTAAAGGTTAAAAGCAGAAAAGGAAGGGCAGGGTGTGGGGTGGGGTGGGGAGAATACTTATTACTAACCAATCACCAGCCCAAAGTTTATTCTTCTTCGACTTAAGCTTTGCATCAAATTTAGACTTTTGGAAGTGACTTTCACTGCAAACCAAATGAGTTTTATTTAGCGGAAATGAAACCCAGTTCTGTCTTGTGCACAAATCAAAACACTTTATGTCTCCCACCATCTCACCGTCCCCCAGGGTCTTGCTAAGTAGCCCAGGATGGCCTGGTGCTCACTATCTTCTTTGTTTTCTTTTCCTTCTGAGAGATGGGATGGTAGGCAAGCACCACCAGGCCTGGTGCACTTTAAAATCTTTAAGAAGTGTGCATGGTGGCTCACGCCTGTAATCCCAGCACTCGGGAGGCCGAGGCAGGCGGATCTCTGTGAGTTCGAGGCCAGCCTGGTCTTTGTCAAGAGTACCACGGCAGCCAGGGCTACACAGAGAAACCCTGTTTCCTGGTGCTCACTGTGCCTTCCTAGAGTAGGATTCTCATCACTTGAGCTTACTGAGCATTTTAATACACTACCCACTGCCCAGTTTGCCTCAGGAGAGGCACTGATGTATCCTCTGCTCAGAACACAAATATATTTTAAGTTATTTATGCTCAACATTTAGAGCGAACTTACAGGTTAGTCATTAACGAATGAGATTCGGACTTATTTTTAATGATTCTTAGTGTCCATACCTTTAGAGGAATCGACTGATGGTGTCTGAGGTTTGGAGACACCAAGGGATGAGCTTTCATCAAAACCGTGGCTGTAAAAAAATCAAAGGCTGTGCTCACATGACTGCTGGGTAAGTAAGGATGAATCTGCTGCTTCTGTACAAAGCACCAGGGATGCCTTTGCAACCACAAGGAACGATAGAGATGCTATTACTAGTTTTTTGGCTGCATGATGCACCCTGAGGGTAACCAATGGGACTAACTCGTTTCTAAAGTGCCTACAATGGGCTCTGGGGGCTGGGGAGGCAGCTTAGTCTCAGAAATCGGCTTTCTTATTTGACAATCTGGAGATCTTCCCCTCCAGATTAGGCAGCTATTGTTTATGGCAGGCTTGCTACCTTGGGATCGTGGGACAGGGGTGGTCCAGATGGCTACTATGGATGCATCATCCCCAGCATCAGGTCATCAGGTGGTTCTTCTAGAACATGGAAGTGTTCACTCACAATGAGCAACTCATTAATGCTCGCTGTAACACCTAAGTCCTCACTTATAATGTAAGCGCTCATTTACGCGGAATATTTTGCTTATTAGTATCAAGTGAGATAATGGCTGAATTCTGCATAGTATTTAGTATAAACAAATGTATTTTCTTTCTTTCTTTCTTTCTTTCTTTCTTTCTTTCTTTCTTTCTTTCTTTCTTTCTTTCTTTCTTTCTTTCTTTCTTTCTTTCTTTCTTTCTTTTTTGGTTTTTCGAGACAGGGTTTCTCTGTGTAGCCTTGGCCATCTGGACTCACTTTTTAGACCAGGCTGGCCTCGAACTCACAGCAATCCGCCTGCCTCTGCCTCCCGAGTGCTGGGATTAAAGGCGTGCGCCACCACGCCCGGCAACAAATGTATTTTCTAGATTTGTTGTTTTTCCTTTGTTCCTCCTTTAAGAAATAATTTTTGTGCGCATGCATGCATGCATCCCCGCGCGCGCCTGTGTGTGTGCGTGTGTGCGTGCGTGTGCGCGCGTGTGTGTATATATATGTGCGCGCGCATGCGCATGGTCGTGTATTGGTCCTGGACTACCCCTTGTTTGAGACACACTGAGCTACAACCTTCTGGGCATATTCCTGTCTCCACCCCGCATCTCCAGTAGGAGTGATGAGATTAGAGACACGCTTTATGTGGGTTTGGGTATCTGGACTCAGTTCTTTACACTTGCAAGCTCTTTACCCTCTGAGCTTCTTCCTCGCCCACTCCTTCCTGCAGACAGTCTTACTATGTAGGTGTAGCCCAGGTTGGTCTGGAACTTGGCCTTCTGCTGCCTCAGATTTCTAAGTGCTGGGGTTACTGGCAAAATTTATTCCTTGTTTAATCTACTACAACCCCCTTCACTTTTCCCATTGCAGGAAAAAAACCAATCTGCATCAGTTGTCCGCTGTCTATCAGCCCCTGCGATGTTTCTGATGCTCACCCTTGGGTATCCCCGTCCAGCAGCCGGCGGTAGGTCTCAATCTCCATCTCAAGGCGGGCCTTGACGCCCAGCAGACGCTGGTGGTCCGCGTTCTGGCGCTCAGCGTCGGCCCGCACCTGTTGGAGTTGCTCTTCCAGGCTGCCTATAAGCTGTTGCACCTGAGACAGCTGGCAGCAGTAACCACCCTCGGTTTCAGCCAGTGAGCCTTCCAGGGATGACTTCTGCAAAGTGGGAGAGAGATAGAGCAGAGTGGGGGATCCGAAAACAGGTGGGCAGCCCACGGTCCAGCGTACAGTGGGTGCAACGTTTTCTCGGGAAGCTAAAGGATGTCGCATCCCTCTCTGCGCATGTCTGTTACCCTACCATGGCAAGCTGGGACTGGAGTTCAATCTCCAGGTTCTGCGCCAAGCGCTTCAGGTCGGTGACCTCGCTCTTGCTGGACTGAAGCTGCTCGGTGTTGCTGCTGATCTCTTTTCTGAGCTCTCCGCTCTGCAACAGCCAAGTGGGCAGGTGGGGTGAGCTCTGTGCTGCCTCAAAGGGCTTTCTGGGAATGCGTCAAATCTCTCTGTCTTGGTGTTACCTTTTCAAGGAACCAGGCCTCTGCGTCTTTTCGGTTTTGGTCAGCCATGGCTTCGTACTGGGCCCTCATTTCGTTGAGGATCTTGGTGAGGTCCACTCCAGGTGCAGCGTCCATTTCTACATTGACCTCACCTGGACCACCTGCCTGGAAACTTTGGAGTTCCTAGGGTCAGCAATGGAAAGAGAAGGGTGCAGGAGTTCATGTGATTAGTGGCCCTCCTCCAGATACTTTGACCTCCTTGGGTCTCTTCATCCACGATAATAATAAAATTATATTTTTGACTGAGTTGGTATAAAGGCGAACTAATGCAAGACATAATACATTTTTAGCTTGAAAACCTGCCTTTTCTCCTGATTAGGAGGAAAAAAAAACCCCCCAAGAAACCAAAAATCAAGATATTTTCTCAGGTTTCTTGAATGACCAAGGACTTTGTAATCTGTGCCTGTGGTTGTTGGCTCTGCTTCTGGGACATCCACTTCCTATAATTTACACTGAGGGAAGAGACCTGGTGTGCACGTTGCTGCTGCAAAGCTAAGGCTGCAAATGCAACCTGCGCTCATACCCTATTTCACACCGCAGTCACTGAGAATCCAGCAGAAGCGTCCTTAGAAGCCCACTGCCAGCATCCTTTCTTCCTTTCCCTGCACCAGCCTCTGATATACACATCAGATTTCCATGTCTTATACGGAGCAAATTTCTCCAACACACGTGACGTACATTGTTATATGCAGACTCTTGTTTTAGTTTTTGAAATACTTCATATTTATAGAAAATATTTAATGAAGATAATTTAAATGCCTGCCACCACTAAATAATAAGAATAACAAAATCAGGGCTGGAGAGATGGCTCAGTGGTTAAGAGCACCGCCTATTTTCACAAAGGTCCTGAGTTCAGACCCCAGCAGCCACATGGTGGCTTCCAACCATCTGTAATGTGATCTGATGCCCTCTTCCGGCCTGCAGTTGTACATGCAGGTAGAACACTGTATACATAATAATAAATCAATAAATCTTTAAAAAAAAAAAAGAATAACAAAATCAGAATTCTTCTTGCCATCCTGAGTCTAATACTACATATAATCCCTTAAACCTTCATAAAAAGATTCATCAGACACACACACACACACACACACACACACACACACACACACACACACACGGGAAAGAGGGCAGGTTGGGGTGGGGGCTAGGAGGTGCTCATACAAGAACGCCAAAATTAATAGCTAATTTAATACATAGACAATATATTCTCCAACTTCACTAATTCAAATTTGTAACTTTTGGGTCTGGGAGAAAAAGACTAAAACTGTCTAACCTCCTCGTGGTTCTTCTTCATGAAGGCCAGCTCCTCAGTCAGGTTCTCAGTCTGCGCCTCCAGGTCGGCTCTGGCCAGGGTCAGCTCGTCCAGCACCCTGCGCAGCCCATTGATGTCAGCCTCGACGGTCTGGCGCAGGGCCAGCTCGTTCTCATACCTGAAAGCCAAGTGCCAACAGCTTAGGAAGTCAACACTAACACAGTCATTGCCGTGGGGCCCTGGCCATCTTCAGGGCTATTTGATGTATGGATCTGTGTGCGCGGAGAGCCAGAGATAATGGCGCATATCTGCAATCCCAGTACTTGGGAAGAGGAGGCAGGAAGACCATGAGTTCAAGGTCACTCTCAGCTACATAGTGAGTTCAAGGTCAGCCTGAGATACATGAGACCCTGTTCCCCTTAAAGAAGAAAGAGGAGGAGGAAGAGGAGAGGAGGAAGAGAAGGAAGAAGAAAAAGAATAAGAACAGTACACTAAAAGTGTATGATGCAATTTTGTATTCTCTCTCTCTCTCTCTCTCTCTCTCTCTCTCTCTCTCTCTCTCTCTCTCTCCTCCCCCTCTGTATTTATGTATGATTTCTTACTGTTTATCTGGAGAGAAGGGAATAAAGATGAAGAAATAATGAGGGGATAACTTTCTACCAACAGTGACCCTTGCATCCCTGGAAGCAGGTTTTAACACCATCCTAAAACTAGCTGGAAATGAACTGATAGTTACTGTGTTTGCTTGAGTTCTTTTGTGGGTAGTTTTAAACCTTGATACTTTGCTAGTAGCTTTTTCTAGATCTTCACAGGTTCAGGACTATTGCCATTACAGCTTCCTGTCAGGACATTTTGTAATAGAAAAAGGAAATTAGTTTGTATTCCCTCTGCACAGGAGGGTGGGGTATGGGAAAGGAGCTAGAATATAAAATAAATGCATGGTTCATCTTTTAGCTGTATGTGTCACCAGGGAAATGATTGTTCCGTTTAACCCCTTGGCAAAATATCAATCCATTTTGACACATTAAAAATTCAGGTTTAAACATAGGCATAATTATCATGTTGGCTTATGACTCACTATGAAAAGAGGACCCGTAGCCCCAGGTGGGAGCAACTTATAACCTAAGTCTGTGTAGGGGGAATGGCCTGACTTTCAGTGCTCTTCAAACGCTCTGTGTGGACTTAGGCGAGCACTGAAGGTGTGGAGCTTGTGGACTTGAGGATATTCGAACCGTTTGCCATCAGTGGAGGCAACAAGTGGGGAGTGGGAGGAGGAGAGCTATCATCGGTGGACTCACTTCATCCTGAAGTCCTCGGCAGCCAGCCTTGCATTGTCGATCTGCAAGAGGATCTGAGCATTTCCCACACTGGCAGAGATGATCTGAAAGAACAGGGGGAGACGTAGGGAAACGGGCTCTAAAGTATCATTTTGGACACTAAGAGAGTAAATGGTGATGCTAAATGCTTTTTCCTTCCATCCAAACTCCATTTTAACATCACTCTACTTTCATCTTTCCAAGTAGCAAGCTTCTAAATGGCTTTTCCATACATCTTTAGTTTTGGTTGCTCTTCCCTCCCCACCCCTACCTTCCCCTCCATCCCCTCCTCATACTTGTTTAAAGCGTTCCATGCCAGTATTCCCCTCTCCACTTTCATACCACATATGTTTTACTGCACCACCCCCTTAAGCACTCCTCTCTTGCTTTCTGGTCTCTACAGGCACGCATGCAACCCAGACATAGAAACCTAAACAGTCCAAACTAGCATCCACACCTGAAAGATGGCCTTTGCCTCTCTGGGCTCAGGTTACCTCACTCAGTATAATGGTCTGCAGTTCCATTTTCCTAAGCTAAAGGCTGTGGAGGCGGCTCAGGGAGAGAGAACACTCACTTGGTCACATGCTTGAAGCCCTGCATTTGCTCCCCAGCGCCCCAACAAACAAAACAAATAGTAAAGCAAAAATCTCCGAAGGGTTAAGATAGCTTCGTTTTCTCCTCCTTCTCCGCCTCTCCTTTTTGAATATTTTTCGAGACATGGTTTCTTTGTGTAGCACTGGCTGTCCTGGACTCATTATGTAGACCGGGCTGGTCTCAAATTCACAGAGATCTGCCTGCCTCTGCCTCTCAAGTGTTGGGATTAAAGGTGTGCGCCACCACGCCTGGCTGACAGCTTCATTTTCAAAAGCAAATGTATTGGTAAAAAATAATGTTGAAGCTGAGTTCCACCTGTCATCCCAGGATTCAGGGAGGCAGAGGCAGGTGGATCACTGTGAGTTCAAGGCCAGCCTGGTCTACAAAGCGAGTCCAGGACAGCCAAAGCTATGCAGAAAAACCCTGTCTTGAAAAACAAACAAACAAACAAACAAAAAAGTGGAAAAGTTTAGAAATGTACATTTCTTTTAAGAAGGCTACAGAAGGATAGCCATTTTATGACGAATGGAGCTGCACTTCTGAGCCTCTTGAGAGGAGAAAATTCTCCAAAGCACAATCTATTAAAAAAATTCTAAGTTAAGAGGATTTATTATTATAAAACATTGTAATACTTTTAAAGGTTTCTAACACCCTTCTCCTTACCTTATTCTTGAGGTCCTCAATCAGTGGGTAATATTTGCTGTAATCTCTCCGGGACCTGGAGTCTCCGGTCCTTTGGGTTTCATACCACTCTCGAATTTTGCTTTCCAGTTCTTCATTCGCCTCCTCCAGAGCACGGACCTTACCCAGGTAGGAAGCTAATCTGTCATTCAGGTTCTGCATGGTTTCTTTTTCAGAACCGGAAAGAAGCCCTCCATCATTGCCAGAGACAATATACAGAGAGCCACCGCCTGAGCTTCCCCCTGTCCCCATCCCCAGCCCTCCCAGGCCACCTCCCAGAGGTCCCCCGTAGGCAGTGCCAAACCCTGCCAAGGAACCTGTGGAGCCACCGCTAAGGCCAGAGCTACAACCAAACATGGAAACAGCAGAAAAGAGCCCCCCATAGCCAACGCCAAAGCCAGAGGCCGTTCCTCCATAGCCGCTGGCAACACTAGAAGCGGATGCACCCCAAGGTCGGCCTGCTGCCCCGTTCTGTGAGGATGACCTCCTGGACATCCCAGAGGTGTGGACTGAAAGTGACATGCTGATGTTGAAGACAGAGGTAGAGTGAGTGAGAGCAAGAGAGAGAGAGAGAGAGCTTGGCAAGGTGGTGACCCCAAGAGAGGCTGCAGTGCTGCTATGCCAGAAGGGGTTCACGCCTTTATAGGCTGTGGAGGTGGGGGTTGCAGTTGAACAGTTCACTCTCCATTCCAACTAGGATGCCCACCCCCCTCTCCCCAGTCGGCCAGCTCAGCAGATATGTGATTTATGCCTCATGAAAATTCACTGACGTAGCTATAATTCAATAACCATTTCCATGAGGTATCTGTCACATAAGACGGCTGGGTGGAGTAGACAGGCTGTCCTAAGGAATCTGTCACCTTCGGTTGTTTCCTTGCTTGTGTTCTCAGCACTGCCTGTGTCTTCCCGGTACCAGGAAGGAATGGATGGACTGTTAAAGTACCCTTCTGAAGCCTCGTGCTCCCTAAAGCGCACCCCTCCTCGCCCCTGCTGGTTTCTTTTGGAGACATTATATAAACCAGCCTCTCATGCTGTGGCCCTCTCTGCAGAAACAGCTCCAGAGGCGGATGGGGAGTGCAGTAGTGGGAGGTGGGAAACGGGTGCATTTTCGGAGCAGATACTGGGAATTTGAGTTTTCAAGGTTCTAAAAACATTTGCTGTTAGGAGCTGTGTGGTTCTTGCTTTTCTGACTTGGGGAAGCAGAGCAACTAAACATGGCAATGTGCTGTTTGGAAGTCGAACGGTGTAGTTACACACTTCGAGCTGGCTTTCTTAGTAAACCACAACACTGGGGCTCTTGGGCCGAATGTTCACTACTGTTCCTTCAATGACGTCACCCATGAGAATTTTGTAATAAATGTGTTGACTGAATGGACCGTATATCACCTAGGTCTTTGCACCATTAACAATGTAGACAAAGCGAACCGCTGTCCAAAATAAGAAATGATTATAACTCTAAGCTCAAGAAGCCAACAAGCCATCTCAATTGAGAATGAGGGATTCGCTTTTGCAGTGTAGAACAACCAATGGTAGGCCGTCTTACTAAATTTCTTCCCAAATGCTCTGGGAAGCACCATCCTAAGGATTTTATCCAGGGGCTGGAGAGTTGGCTCGGTGCTTGAGAACACTTGCTGAAGCCAGGTTCAGTTTCCCTGTGCTCATGGGGCAGCTCCCAACTTCTAAATCCAGCCCCAGGGGCTCGATCTAATATTTCCAGTCTCAGTGGGCACCAGCAATCATGTGTATATGCCCACCTGCAGATGCACATGGGTATTACATTACTAAATAATAAATGTGTTTATGTGGCGTCTTCATTTTCTAAAAACTAACATTTTCTATTATATTTTCTTCTTTGGCAGTTTTTTAAAAAATGCCACATGAAAATATTCTGATGGGAAATGTGTTAACTTAACAGGTTAACTTGAAAGGAGAGAAAATGTTGGCACCTGGAGGAAACCTCTAAGTGCAATTTCCAGGCATGGAGAACAAGCTCCTTAAGGAGTTTAGGTTACAGGCATTCAGCTGGGTGAGAAAGGGAAGGGGCTTTCTTTTACATACTTTCGTGAGATGGTGGTCCAAGTCTCTATATTCCTCATTATAAACTAATTCTATTATTGAAAATACCTCTCTATGCGATGCACTTAGTCCTGCTCCGACTTGATGTGCCTGGGTGGGTTGGTACCGATGGGTGGTCTCCCCTTCTCTGAGGAAAAGGGGGAGGGGTGTGTGTGAGGGTGGGACTGGGAGGAGATGAGCGACGGGACTGTGATCAGTCTGTAAAGTGAATAAATACATTTATTAATAAAAATAACTATGTATGTAGAGAGTATGAGAACTGTTCTAAAGTAAAGAAGATACATGTATAGGTGACTATATTTTATGTGTTTTGAACATAATTGGTTATATTATTTAATTAAAATGCCATTAACAATCACCTGGACACCATCCATGCCTGGTTCATTTGCTCAATGTCTTACAAAATTAGCCTTTTTTTCCCTCTTGATAAGCTAAACTGCTGAGCCACGAATGTGTATTAAGGATTAGGAAAGTTTTGGCATAGAGACAAACAGCCTGGTGCACTGAGTGTTAACAGACTTCAGCACAGTATCCTAGAGGGTCGAGGTGTTACTGCCATCCTAATGAGACTATTTGCCTGCGCCCAGAAAGCTCTGGTTCACAGGAGCCCACAGCAGAGCCTTTCATAGATGCTCCATGCTTCCTGGGAGCCCTGGATCTTTTTCTGGCCTTTACGTCATCAGAGTTGGCCTCAAGGCCAGCCCTTGCTTTACAGTGACAGAGTGCAGATCTGAAGCCTTGATTCCTCCTCACTCAGAACCTACCCCCACCTAAAGATCCAGATAGTGCTTGCCCTTATTTCACCACAGTGGCGAAATCTTTACCAAGCCCAAGTTGGAGCTGTCCATAGGGGACTCAGGGGCAGATGCAGAGGGTCACACTGGAGCTTGGTGGCAGGCCTCTATAAGGAATACCCAGGATCAAATAGAGTTTGATTACTCACCTTTTCAAATCACTATCCCAGGGTCAGGAGTGTTAAACCCGTGGTGACATCACAGTGGCATCCACTCACAACTCCCCTTCACCTCATTAAGTAAGGGACACGTGAGAGGGACACATTGTCCTCCCAACCTGTGCGGTCATGATGAACAAGCGGGGGCATTCAAGCGCAAGATTTGCAGAAATTATACGTTTGCTGTAGACATGGGAAGGACCGGCGGACTCAGGCAGCCGAGGTTTGACGTGAGAGTCTGCAACTCACTTGCTTCATTTCTTGGGAGAATGCAAAGTTGTTAAGTGGCAGTGCCAAGAACTGCAGGCCCAGTTGGAGGCGTCACCAAGGATCCCTCCAGTCTGTGTTCCAAGCTTGCTGGCTGAGCTTGCCCTTGTTTGAACTGTCCTCAGTTCTCAGGTTCTTGCTGTGGTCCAGAGACTGGACCAAGTGGGTCACAGACATTGTGTTTCTGGGAGCTCCCATGATGATACTTTTATCCTATTTTACAACTGAACCATCTCAAGGTTAGGGCATTAGCTTATTTAAGGCAGAGATAGAATTTGGGTCTGCCGTATATCCCACAGACAGCGCAACCCTGCCGCTTGCTCTCAGTGCAAATAGAAAGGACACGACTGTGCCTTCTCTAACTGTGAGATTGGAGTTCTCTCCTACACACCAACCAGAAACCCTGTCTCTGCCCCTCCTGGAGCTTCTTAGGGCACAGGCCAAGACCCACAAAATGATTTTCTGTGGCTTATAAAAAAATGACGCCGTGTGAATTTCCGCCAGCGCATACATAGGCAGGTGTGTCTCTGGTTTGGGTTTTGTCCTCTGTAATATGTCGCCAGACATATTGCAAAGCATAAGTGAGTGACATTGTGGTTATTAGGTATTACTCACAAGGAATTCTCTCCCAAGGCAGAGTGGCTCCATTTTACCACCGTGAAAACAAAACAGGGGCTGTTACTTGCTTACAGAGTCAAAAGGAACGCACCCCAAACAAACCCACCACTTCGCAGTTACGAGCACAAAATAGTGAAATATGAATAACATATATTTCTGAACTTGGAGCCAAATTTGTGCTGAAATGCTTATATGTATAATTTCTTTCCTTTTTTTGGTGATGGGAGCAGTGGGGGGGGGGGGGTTGGACATGGTTTCACTGTGTAGTCTTAGCTGTCCTGGAATTTACTCTGTAGACCAGAACTGGCCCCAAACTCTCAGAGGCATCTGCCTCCTGAGTGCTGGGATTAAAGGCATGCATCACCACTGCCTGGCTACGTATTTCAGATAATTTTTCTCCATATCCACACATTAGGCTTTCATAACACACATTTACGCTTCTACACATGTGTTCCCCTCAACCACAGGCTTCTTAAGTAGAGAGCAGGCATCTAACTGATGTTTTATCCAAAATTCCATCTGGTTGCTTGGGTAAAACCCTTCATTTAACACACGGAGTTGTTTTGATTGAAATAACTTATTTGTAATCTGTTTAAATGTGTCACTAGAAATGCACTTCAGTTAAAAATCACCCTGCCCTGCCCTTCAGGAATGCTTGATTAAAACTTACTCTGAACTCACTACAAGGGGATAACTTTGGAGTTGGAAAGATTTCTGTTCAGGAAGACAGGATGCTGTGTTCATCTCCCGCCCCCCGCCATGTGTAACCTGTTAGCTTAGTTGGTTGGAGGCTGGTGCTAGTCACCGGCTTCTGTCGTTGAGGTTTTAGAGGTGAGCATAATTTTCTTTGACAGCCATATAAGTGGATAAAAAGGTGGAGATGTTTCAAGTAAGAACAGTCCTGGGCTTGTTGGCGAAGTGGTTGCATAAGTTGAGGCACAAAAAGAAAGGGCTGGAGTTAGCGTGGGTTGCTAACAAGAATTAAGGTTCTGCTGGGTACGGTGGCCAATGTTCCTGTTAGCAGTACTCTAGAGGCTGAGGCAGGAGATTTGTACGTTGGAGGTCAGCTTGGGACACATAAGAGATTGAGAGAGAAATAGGGTGAGGGAGAGGGAGAAAGACAGACAGATAGACAGACAGACACATACATACACACACAGATAGATGAAAGATTGATAGAGAGAGAGAGAATATTTTTGAATTGTGTACACACCTTCCTAGCATTCATAAAAGCATGAATTTGATCCCCAGAACTGCAAAAACATATGTGTGATATGTTTATAATATTATATATTTCTTATATAGCTTCCATTTTTGTATAATTTAGGGAATATTCAACATGTGGGAAATTATGTGCTGCTTATAAATCTTTAGGTCTTACTCAGCACATGCTCCCCCTTTTTCATGGTGGCTTGGTCAGTTACTTCCTTGATCTCGGACTGTGCTACTCACGTCTGAATTCACCTCCTGTAAATTAGACTGGATATTTGCTGCAATTCACCGGTTATGCTCACTGCGACACCTCTGGCTGTGGACTGCATTTTAAAAATCCTGTGAGTGAGTGAAGAATATGGGGTTGCTTGTGTTTTTGTTGGGCTTCTGGGCTAGGGATGAACATGAACCCCCAAAAGGGCATGAATGATGCTGAGTTTTGGACCCAGAGTTCAATTGTTATGGAAAGCAAAGGGGGGGGGGAGATTCTAGAGGTGCAGGGTGGTGAGGGGTGGAAGGATAAGGACTCCTTAATTGGATTCAGAGGAGAGAAAATGAATATTTGCAGGGGGAATTAATACAGTGAAAAGCACCAGCAGTGTGTATGGCAGACCTGTTATTTGGGGGGTGTTGTTAGGTGTCTGAGACTGACTGCTAATGAGTAAGGGGGGGAGGGCAGAGGGTCTGTCTGCAGAGGTGCCGCTGTCACGACGATGCTAATTCTGATGTCTGAAACTGTGTCATCCTATGTGTTGGAATGACCAGCTTCCCCTGGGCGTGTGCCCATCAGACAAGGACCAGGGCTGTTTGGGTCCAAGCTTGCATACAAAGTAGAAACAGCTACGAGAGGAACACTCCTCACTTACAGAGAGCTTATGGTAAAACTGGAAGGAGGGACCTATCATCTGGTTCTACATGTGGGTGGGCTGCCCTTTATTTTCTTTCAAAGATTATTTGAAAAACAAACAAACAACTCCCCCAAAACCAGAGATTAGACTAAGAAGTAAGAGGAAGGTAAAAACAAAAACAAAACCCCCCCCAAAACAACAAAAAACACCGCAAACCTCTCCATTTTTTGATATGAAGCTGAGCTAAGAGTCTCAGTTCTACCTCCTGTAACGTTGCCGGTAACAGGTAATTCCAGAGCGTTGCTCTGTTGTTTTTGTCGTTGTAGTCTCTGGTATTTGCCCGTCAAAGCTTCAGACCACTCTGGAATGCATCTTGGCGGGTTTAAAATAATTCACCTCTAAGATTGGTTATGTGTTTAAAAGCAACTTACTAGTTTGACGTGACTTGGAGGGAAAGGCGGGAGGACACGAGAGTGAATTCTGATTCGGCAGAGCAAGAGGACGACAGGGCCTGGGCTCCCGTGCCTGGCTGAGAGGTGCTGCTCGAAGCCTTGTGGACAGTAAGGTGCAGGCGGGGGAGCCTGACAGAGAAGAGCAGCAAAGGACACGTGCCTACCTCAAGAGCGAGTCACAGTCACCTGTCCTTGTGTGCTCTGTTGCTTAAGACAACCCGAGGCTCAGTCTTCCTACGTGCTTGCTAACTGTAATTCTGGGAATCCATTCTTTTTGGTGTGTCTTCATTTATAATTACTAATATGTAATGTGATCTCATGAAGTCCAATCATATGAAAATTTTAGTTATGATATACTGATAGGTTTGTGTGAGTCTATTCTACTTGGTGGCATCACTGTGAGAGTGAAATGAGAGACTATGGGATGTTTATCCCTGGTTAGCTCACAGTAAGTGTTCAATAAATGTTAGTTTTAAGTTAACCGTAGAGCCATCTCCTGTATAATAATAATAAAATCTAAAACCATATTTTTCAGATTCCTATAACAATGTTGAGTCTGACCAACCTACTAGGAAGGAAACAAACAATACGGGGCAGATTAAAGTCACCCGCTAACACGCAGAGAAGTTACTTTTCACTCAAATACATAGGAGGTGAGAATTCAGTCAGTGTCATCTGCTTGTGGCTTCTTTATTTTCCATTTTTCATGTATGTGTATGCACGCTTGCATTTGAGTGGACACGTGTGTGTGTGTGCATGTTCATATGTGTGTGTGTGTGTGTGTGTGTGTGTGTGCATGCACATGGAGACCAAGGCTGGTGTCAGGACTCATCGTCTCCTGGGAATAGTATAAGCTTTGTCTTTGGAGGCGATGTACATGTTCTAGAATTAGTGACAATCATTCTACACGAACTTTGGACTTTGGACATACGTGGGAGCGCTAAGACGCACACGTTACAAAGGTGGATCTCACTGTGTGGCTGTGTCTCATTAAAGCAGCTCTTGAAAAACCATGAGAGCCATTTCATACTCCAGATTCCCCAGATAAAGCGACACTCCATGAGTTGATCAGTTTATTATGACAAGAAGACACAGTCCACCTTCAGTCAAGTCTTGCTCTTAGCTGAGCCCCCATTTCAATTGTTGCTTCGTGCTCTGCTCTTGCTCTGTGTGGCGCTTGTGATTGAAAGGTGTTTTAAATTATTCAAAGAACTACGCTGAGTTGAGAGGCACCAGAGACAACGAGGAAAGGCAAAGACAGATGAAAGGCAACATAAACCCAGTGAGAGTAACTGCCTCTCCGGAGAACCCATGAAAAACAAAACCCAAGCACAGAGATGTTTATTTGCAATTTGCTTGAACTCCTCCACCTGAGAGCTTTAGTATAACTGAACTGGCCTTTTGATGAATGAGCCTTGGAATGAGGATGACAGTGACGATACCTTAAATAGTGTAGTACTCACTGGCCTCAATCTTGCAAGCACTTTACCTCAGAATGAAACATTTATATTCAATTACCGAGACTGATAAACAGACTGCCCTCCCACCTTGTAATCACCACACACTATTGATGCTGTTTTTGTGATGTCCACAGCTGGAGCCACCTCCCTGTTGGCAGCTGGTTACACATTTTCTTCTATTTCCTTGACTTCAGAGGACACGACTTTTGCCATCCACCACTTCTTCCACGACCGTCTTAATCTTCCTGGTTTTCTTGGTATCTGTGTGTGTATGTGTTAGACATCAGAGGTTGATGTAGGCCGATGGCTGTTATACCACTCAACTTTCAATTATTACTACTTTCATTTATTTCCTTTTCCTACCCCCCCCCCAAAAACCCTGGACCAATTCTTTTTCTTATATAATCTTAAGTTGGTTCCTATGTAAAAAAAACCCACAGATTTATTGCTCTCCCCAAATTGCTCTCACCTCAGCTAGAAATAGATTGTCTTGAATGAAATAAAATTGTACATTTTAGTTGGACATTTCCTTCCCAGGATCTGAGGCTGTCTTAACAATAGCACAGGCTAAGAAAATTGCCTTGTCACAGGGAGTACCAAAATCCCCCCTTGGATGGATTTTGTGCCTCCAGTGCAATCTTTTTAGAAGCCTGATGTCTGTGGTTGGTGAGCTAGATGCACTTCCTAAACAAATATGAGGATCTGAGTTCTGGTGTTGAGCCCCATGTTAAAACAACAACAAAAACAAAAACAAAAACCAAGTTATATGTGGCGGTATGCACGATAGACCTTGTTTTCTGACTTCCATATGTGCACTATGGCATGGGCACAGGCATACATGTGTGTGTACACACACACACACACACACACACACACACACACACACACACACACTAAAGAAATAGATAAATAGAAACCTAGCTCCTAACTGTGCAATTTAAAGACCCTCCATTTTTTACTTTCCCTCAGAGACAGACAGCTGCCAGAGAGCTGCTGAGATGCCAGCACTACCCGCGCATGTGCACACACATAGACCACCACTTACCCTTCGTTTCCGGAGTGCTCAGCTGGTACTCTGTAGTTCTGCATTGTCATTTTTTTTTTTGAAGAAAAGAAAAGAAACAGAAAGGCAGCATTATTGCCAGGCCAAAGGCGAGAGCTTCTCTCCTCGCGCTTTTGGTTAAATGTTATTTTCCTATTTCTGCCCCATGGACTGTGCTTACTTCACACTGGGGTACATTTTAGCTTGGAAAACACAGAGTCGAAACCGGCCTGCTTGTCACCTACTAGACATTTCTCTGGTGAGGAATAAAATTAGGATTAGAGGTTCAAATATGTGTCTTCCTCCTGATGCCCTTGGATTTGGGGGTGATGGTGGCTGCTGCCCCAATTCTGTCCATTTACAAACTGGTCCCTGCAGGCCTCCGTGGCCTGTGGTTTAATTCATGAGCAGCCAATGGGACTTGTCAAAATGTCATTGTGCTTCCAAATACACATGCAACCTCAGGATTAATACAAGTGATCGCCGTCATTTGGAGATCCGTCTTCCGACTAAGTCCTGCCCCAAGTCCTCGTTTCAAAGGCTACTGATATTTTGGGTGTTCTGTATGCTCTTTGGTTCTATGTTTTTGTCTCATTGTCATGTGTGTGAAATTGCTTTTGTGCTGGGGATTGCCTTGGCAGGGACTGTGGAAAAGAGTTGCAAACAGACATTGGACACACATTGCAGGGTGCTGAGAGCCTTACATTACGTCTTCTCCTTCCAGAAGGCGGCGGTAGGTGGCGATCTCCTGCTCAAGCAGGGTCTTTATGTCAAGGAGGGTATTGTGTTCTTGGTTCTGGCGTTCTGTGTCAGCCCGGACCTGCTTCAGCTGTGCCTCCAGGGAGCTCAGCATTCCCTGGATGACTGCCAAATGGCTGGCATAACGAGCCTTGGTCTCCTCCAGGGTGCGCTCCAGAGACTCAATCTAGGAGGGCAAAACAGGGAATGCGTTCCTTATTTGCTGGCTTGAAGCAAGCAGCACGATTGTATCTTGAACTCTGGTGCCCCATGTTTGGCCACATCCCCTGGATGGGGAGGCCTGGTGGCACTCAGAGGAAGGATAGCAGGCTACCAAGAAGAGACTTGATACCCTATGAGCATATACAGGGGGAGGAGGTCCCACTCAGTCACCGTCATAGGGGAGGGGAGTAGGGGGAAAGTGGGGGGGCGGAAGGGGAGGGAGGAATGGGAGGATACAAGGAATGGGATAACAATTGAGATGTAATATGAATAAATTAATAAAATATTTTTTAAAAGATTTTTTTTGTTGGTTTTTTTTGTTTGTTTTTTGAGGCCGGGTTTCTCTGGACTCCCTTTGTGTACCAAGCTGGCCTCGAACTCACAGCGATCTGCCTGCTTCTACCTTCCCAGTGCTGGGATTAAAGGCGTGTGCCACCACGCCCAAAAAGGAATTTTTGTAGCTTTCGAACACTACCCTTTTTTTCCCCTAGCTCTTTCATTCTTCCCAGCCTAGCCTCAACCAGCTGGCTACACCTGCCTGCCATCTCTTGGATTTGTTTGTTTGTTTGTTTGTTTGTTTTAAAGCTTTGTGTCTCTTGTTCCCTCAGTGTGATACACTGCCCACATCATCAACATTTACTTCCATGCCCTAGGAGGAGGTCATGCCTGCCATGCCTGGCTGTATGATTCGTGTTGTCAGTGGAGGACTAGGTCTCTCCACCCCTGGGGGCCAAGCTTGACCACGTAACTGTTTGGTTGATGAAATGTACGCAAAACAGACTAGTTTTTTTTTTCCTTCTGAAATTCAACTCGGAAGAGTTGCCCCAGAGCTCAGCTATTTCTCTCTTCTTTCTGTCACATTGATATAACCCAGGCTGATCTGTCTCTTTATTTCTGTCCCTAGAGTCATCTCAGAAATGCGGCCCACATAACTTGCTGCGGGCTGATGGATTTGCTTTGCCTGCAGTGTGTCTGTCTACCCTTTGCCTCCAAGTTAAGGCTCATTTTTGATTTAAGATCTAGGACAAACATGCTTCTCGCTGTGGCATCGTCAAGATCTACTCTTTCCTCTGTGTGTGTGTACAGTCCGTTGCCCATGCCTTGGTTTCTTTCTGCGGTGTAGTTTGTATCAGCTGTTGGACCTGTTTCCTTGACAAGGGGAGAGGTTACGTAGTCCAGGTGGCTGTGCTTTCACAGCTCTGGACACACAGGCCTTCGCCAGCACAGACTAGAGCGAGCAGCGGAGGGCAGAGGCGCTCACCATGCTGATTTCCGACTGAAGGTCAATCTTCAGGTTCTGGTAGGTGCGTCTCATCTCCGTGATGCGGACCTCAGTTCCTTTCAGCTCCTGTGTGTTCACTGTGACATGTTGCTGCAGAGTTTCAGTCTAACATTCCAAGAGTTAAACAAACAAAAAAATATGAGCAGAGAAAGACATAAGAAGAGAGGAAGGGAGGAAGGAAGGCAAGAAAAGGAGAGGGACGAACAGAAAGGAAGACAGACAGAAGGACAAGGGAAAAAAAAAACCCTCCCCTTCTGCCCAGGCTTGAGGGTTACTTGTTTCTCAAACTGTTCTTTGGCCTCTTGAAGGTTCTTCTGCGCCAAGACTTCATATTTCTGTCTCATCTCATTCATGATCTCTGCCAGGTTCAGGCCCGGTGCAGCATCCACCTCCACACTGACGTTGTTGCCTAGCTTCCGGCGAAGGACCTCAACTTCCTACGGGAGAGTGAGGTTCTGACTGAGTTTAGTCTGAAACACATTCTCAGATGGGGGGGGGGGCGGCGGCGATACAATAAACCTTGTGACGTCCTTCATTGGGGGAATGAGTAAAGATGAAAGGAAACAAGAAGAAGGTGTCCTGTGCTCTGGGTGCTGCTTTCTGTTATTTAACTGGGAGTAACCTTATGAAAAGAACTGTCACCACCGCTGCCGCTGCTGCAGTCACTCCTGCCCCTGCCGCCGCCGCCATCTCTTCTTCTTCTTCTTCCTGTTTTCCCTCCTCTCACTTACATTATTGAAGCTGTCTCATCTTTCCCTTAGCCATTCCCACGTATTTCTTACCTCATGATGCTCTTTTTTAAGGAGGGCCAGGTCTTTACTCAGTTCTTCAATCTGAATTTCCAAGTCTGACTTTTCAAGGGTCAGATTATCAAAAACTTTGTTCAAGCCTTGGAGATCAGATTCCACAACCATACGCACCCCCCTCTCGGTCTCAAACCTGGGAATGAATTAAGATGCAGACATAATCAAGTCTTTCTAAAGCCGGTATAGAGGGGGTAAGTTGATACGAGATAGGTAACGTCTGTACTTTATAACAACTTCCTGCACATATTTGTGAAAAAAAGAAATGAGTGAGAGTCTGTGAACCAGGTCATTTCCTCTGTGATATAATCTGTCACTGGGGCTGGAGAAGGTGGCTCAGTAGTTAGGAGCACCGACTACTCTTGCAGAGGTCTCTGGTTCGAGTCCCAGCACCCATATGGTGGCTCATAACCATCTGTATGTAACTCCAGTTCCAGGGGATCTGATGTCTTCTTCTGGTCTTCTGGTCTTTGAGGGCACCAGGCACACACATGATCATAGACGTACATGAAAGCAACATTCTTGTACACATATTATACACAACACACACACACACACACACACACACACACACACACACACAATGTATACATGATTTCTGTTCCTTTGCAGGTTGAAGTAATTTTGAGAAGTTTCTAAATTCATGGTCTGGGGCTGTAGCTGGGTGGTACAGTGTTTGCATACAATAAAGCCCTGGGCTTAATCCCTAGTGCTGTATAAAACACAATAGGTAACAAAGCTAAAAGCCCAAATCAAACCAACAACAAAAGTTAAAAAAAAAAAAAAAAGTCCAAATCAAGCAAACAACTACTCCCAACACTCCAGAAACTAGCAACCCCCAAAATGTAAAATTCATAGGGTGACATTATTATTATTATTATTATTATTATTATTATTATTATTATTATTATTATTAATCATTTTGTAAACAGATGCATCCAGTCATCTTAGCCATTTCTTTTTCTCTGCAGCCTTCTATCAAAGACACAAATTAAAACACACCAAAGCAAACAAAGTGATAACCCAGAAACTCGTGTTCAAGGATCTCACTGCTCGACCTTCAGGTCTGACTTTTGACCTCCTCCTTTTCAGTCTCCGTCAGCGTCAGAGCACTGCCCTGCTAAGCTGCAGTGTCACTGGTGTGGACACATGCTGCGGGACCAGAAGCCCTGGGGTCCATCAGCTTGGAGGGAACACTATCATATGAGTGCATCCAAGGTGAACACAGTTTGAAGGGTATTAATCATAGGTTGGTTCTGGCTCGTTGGTTGGCTGGCTGAGACTGGGGAACACCAGCACTCTGGAAGGCACAGGAGTCCTCCATGGATTCTGGCTGTCATGTGGGAGCCACATGTCTCCTTGGGGTGATTCTGTGGAGGGTCACCCAGGGGAAGACATGTGGGCCTCACATCACAGAAGAGCATTTGGGGAGAAATGAAGTCCCGGGCTGTTTTGTTATTACTCTGAATGATAGAATTAGGTTTAGCAGATCAAAAGGCAGAAGCAAGGTAACTAAGAAAGAATATTTTAGTAACCATGGCTGATCAACCAGAACCATGGCAGTTACTGGGAGGTGTTCAGAAACAATGGTGGATAAGCAAATCTTAACAGCCCAGGAGAGAGATGTGTGTCCCCAAGTGCTGGACAGGGTCACATAGCTTCTAAAAGCCCTAGGCTCCAAGATTCTGAAATCATGAAATAGAAGTTATATAACTCAGTAATACACCCATCTGAGTGTGATGAAAACCACACTCAGGACTGGTGAGACGGTGCAGTAGGCATAGGTGCTTGCTGTCAAACGTGACATCTGGAGTTCTATCCGTGGACCTTGTGTGATGAAAGGAGAGAACTGATGCCTCTGCCCTTCACATATGTGTCCTCCGACCTTCACATGTGTGTCCTCTGACTTTCACGTGTGTGTCCTCTGACCTTCACATGTGTGTCCTCTGACCTTCACATGTGTGTCCTCTGACCTTCACATGTGTGTCCTCTGACCTTCACATGTGTGTCCTCTGACCTTCACATGTGTGTCCTCTGACCTTCACATGTGTGTCCTCTGACCTTCACATGTGTGTCCTCTGACCTTCACGTGTGTGTCCTCTGACCTTCACGTGTGTGTCCTCTGACCTTCACATGTGTGTAGTGGCATGCTCTCTCTTTCTCTCCTCTCCTTTTTCTTCTTCTTCATGCCTCCCCAAACACACATAAATGCTAAATAAATAAAAAACCTACTAAAATGATTTCTTTTACAGAAAAATTGCCCACAGTGCTGGGTGTGGTAGTAGACACCTGTAATCGCAGAGCTTTAGAGGCAAAGTCAGGAGAATGCTGACTTTGGTACCGGCTTGGACTACACAGCAAGGCTATACCTCAAAAACAGAAACCCCAAAAACCCACCTAACACACACACATGCACACACACACACACACACACACACACACACACACACACCCCACCCTAACACATACCCCAACATACACACACACCAACACAATACATACATACCAACACAATACACATACCAACACACACACACAAACACACATACACAATGTACCAACACACACACATACACACACACCAACACATACATACACACACACTTACACCCCCCAACAACCCTCAAAACACATAACACAATACACACACACCAACACATACAATAACCCCCAACACACACAACACAATACACATATACATACCAACACAATACACTCATACAACACAATACACACACACACTCCAATCCCCCCAGCAACCCCCAACACACACAACACACACACCAACACACACAACATAATACATACACACACACACACACACACACACACACACACACTTTTGCCATGGTTTAGAGAACCTACTTCAGTCTGAAGTCCTCCATAGCCAGCTTAGCATTGTCAATTTTCAGGACGCATCGGGCATTTTGTGTTTGAGCTTCTTTAATCTGGAAAATGCAAGAGAAAGAAAGACTGACATTTCACCTGGGCAGGAGTTTAAAACGATATTATTTGTCCTCAGAGACAACTGTAATTGCATCGACAGGGATATCCATCTATTTCAAGACTGTCCATGTGAGCGTAAGCAAGAGGAACAAAGACACAGGTACTCAGGTCATAGAGATGAAACAGGACTTTGGGGTTGATCCACTTTCTTTGTGATTGTATGAAATAAAAGTTGAACTCAACACATCACACACACACAAACACACAAACACATATACACACATTTTTTTTTATCATGGTTTAGAGAGCCTACTTCAATCTGAAGTCCTCCACAGTCAGCGTAGCATTGCCAATCTCTGTTTCTCTCTCTGTCTCTGTCTCTCTGTCTCTGTCTCTCTCTGTCCATCTCTCTCTCTCTGAATGTTCATATGCACAGGCATATACACGTGGAGGTCAGAGGACAATCTTGCATGTTACTCCTTAAGGGCTGTCTTGTCTACCTTTTTGGAGGGGGGTGAGGCAGGGTCTCTCATTGCCCTGGAACTCGCCAAGTAGGCCAGGCTGGCTGAGCAGCAAACCCCAGGGATCTGCCTGGCCCCCTCCTTCCGACACCGGCAGTACAAGCACACACCTTCGTCCTCTAGTTTTGTTTTCTAGCCTGAGCTCAGGTTCTTGTGTTTCAAGGTAAACACTGTATCCTTTAAGGTGCATGTAGATTGGAAGTCTACTTCTAGAAGGCATGAGAACGACACATCTCTTTCTGTGACTATTCCTGGAGAGAGGTCCCTGGACAGGCTTCCAGCTAGTGGGTACCAATGGCTGTGCCTAAGTGTCAGAGACAATCGCCGAGTCAGTTCAGAAGCATGAGTTGGTGAACAACCGGCTTATTTTGAAGTAAGCCCTCAGACACGCCCTGCTGACGGGAAGGGCAGCGTAACCATCACAGCCTCATGAGCAGATGGTTTCTGTGAAGGTTGAGCCAAGCTGCACGGATGCCTATAATACAGCTCCAGAGCAGGGGCCCACTGGCAAGTCAAAGTCCTTCGCTCTGAAGGGGTAATGATTTTAAAATTTACACAAAACTGAAAGGGACGCTATCCTGGATTAGATAAGAATGCTGAAGCAATGCCAACGGTGTGGGCTGTGCTCGACACCTTCAGTCAGGAGCAAAGTCTCCCACATTTGCCCCACTGGGTTTATAAAAAAGAGAGCCCCACCTTCCTTGGATGACCCAGGAGCAGATTGTGATATGACAGCAATAAACTTGAATTGGGGGCAATAGAACATTTTATTATTATAGAGGTGCATTATAAAAATGCTTGGTAATGGTGAGGAGATAATTAAATAAGACATTAAAACAAATCCAGGTATCACAACTGTGCATGGTAACAGATATCTAACTCCAGTGCTAAGGAGGTGCAGGCAGGAGGATGGTGAGGTCCAGACTAGCCTGGGATACAGTGAGATATTGTATGAAAAATCATTCTATCCATCCACCCACCCACCCACCCTACCAACTTATCCATCCATCCACCCACCCACCTATCACCCACCCATCTATCAATCAATACAGATACCATTAATATCTGTATTCTGCCTCCATCCTGAACCCTTTTATTATTTATGCGGATTGTAGGTTAATACTTATTATAATAGTCATATAAACGAAAGGAGAAAAATCTCTCTAAATTGATTTGAGTCTCCAAAGTTAGTAAACTCACATAAAAACCCTTGCAGTTCCTTGAAAAATAACATTATTCACCATGAAGAATCTCATCATGACAAAGACATAGACCAGTTTCGGATGATAGAATTATCACATTTTGTGGCTATTAGGTTGACGTTTTCGAAAAAGTGTGAGTTAAACTCATCCTGTTTACAGGATGAACTACGTCTAGACACAGGATAAAATACATTTTTTTTTTTCATTTCTGAATTTCAGCCTAACTGCTTCAGGTGTTTGAACTCACCTAGCATACATCCCTCTAAATCTGTTATGCAATGAAGCAGCAAGGTAGGAAACACGGGCTCCGTGACTCACCTGATTCTGCAGCTCTTTGATTTGCATGTAGTAGGGACTATAGTCCCGGACGGTGCTTGGCACGTTGGTTTCGTACCACTGCTTGATCTGCACTTCAAGACTGGTGTTGGATTGCTCCAGAGAGCGCACTTTTTCTAGATAGTTTGCCAACCTGTCATTGAGGTTCTGCATAGCCAGCTTCTCATTGCCACCTAACAGGTCTCCTCTGGTGGCGAGATCATTTTCATAGCTCGCTACGGCTCTGGAGACAGAGATGCGAGTGCCATGGCCTCCAGCCCCACCATAGACGCTGGGTGTAGCCCCCAGGTGCCTCATGCTCCCCTTCCTATACACGGAGCCCACTTGGGCTGAGTGCTTGGCCTTGTGAGGAGGAGCTCCTACGACTGAACTCCGTCTGGGATCCTGGGAGGCAGCACCTGTAGCCTGAAGTTGGGGAGCAGCCTGTCTGCCTCCTGGTGTGGTGTGTCTGACTTTTTATAGAGCTCAAGAGAGGCTCCTCCTCTGCTACCATGTCACCTCAGAAATGCCACAGTCCACCTTTCTACCTCCCCTCCACTTCTTCTGTAAAGCAATATGTTTCTTTCTATTCCAGAAAGAACTACTAGAGGCTCTTCTTAAAGGCCTCTCTGGGGCTGGGGGTGGGCTGATTTCTTTATTTTTATTTTTTTAATAAACAGAGGTAACAGAAAGAATGAGGAAGGGGTGTTCCTTCAGGCCTTGCACCTGCCCCGGCAGGTTTTTTTCATCCCTGTATACAAATAAAGAACATTCACAATCTATATGAATAATTTAGGCGTTGAAGAAGACAGCGATGGGACCATCATGGCAAGTCACACTGGTGAGAAAAGACAGTGGCTTCTTTGAATGATGAATTGCTTTTTCAGAACCTCTGAGTTATGCTTTTAAAAAAATAATTAGCTTTTCAGTTTATCCTTTGTTTGGAATTTACATTTTTCATCTATTGAGATATCTTGAATGAAGCGGGGTGTGCTGGTGCACACCCGTGATTCCAGCACTCGGGAAGCAGAGGCAGGAGGATCACTACAAGTTTGAGGACAGCCTGGTTTAAGTAAGGAGTTCCGGCCTAGCCCAGTGTAGCATAATAACACAGTGCTGTGTAATAACCTTGTCTCAAAGTGCGTCGCATGCATGTAACAAGGCACACAGGGTGTGAGGACTGAATACGGCGAATATGTGAATATGTATAGGTGGACGGTGGATCAGTTGAATTTGGAGTTTTTAAGAAAATATTTTAATACTAGTTTTAGATTGTTTCATATATGCATACAATGTATCTTGATAATACCTACTCTGGCTTCCCTCTCCAACTACCCCAGAAGCTCCCAACGCATATCCCATCTGACGTCATGCTGCTGGTATGCTTGTGGGTGCGGGGGCCATCCATTTACTGTGGAGTGAGCAACCTGTCAGTGGTCATAGTTCCTTTTCCTGGCTCCTAGCAGTTCATAACTGTCAAGAGCTCCTAGGTACAGATGGGGCCTCAAGAGACCCTCCTGAGTTTTTTTCTTTTTCCTTTTTTTTTTTTTTTAGATCTAACTTATTATAAAAACTTGGCAAATATTTTTAAAATACTAGTATCTAATGGTTGAAAGTGCTTTTAAAAACTTAAATAATTGAGAAACCTCAGTTTTTATATGTGACATGTTGCACGCAGGAGCCTGCCTCCCCTGTCTGGGGCCAGCTAGACACTACCTTAAGATGCCTTTGGCTTCTACCATCTTGATGCCGCAGGAGCTGCCTCCGGGGACCCCTGAGGGATCCAGCTGCAGAAGCTTGCTCCTCCTCGCAGATTCCTGCACTCAGGGCAAAGTGTTTCCCTGAGAAGGAAGGCTGCAGGTGGCCACAGGGACTCACGTCTAACTTTCCTGGGGCCACCAATACAAGAGGGCAATTATTTATGGGCCTTGGCCACTTGGTCTATTGATTTGTTTGAATAGAAACATTCCTTCCAGAGGCTGAGCCTGGTTCTATGCAGGAGGCTTTGCTGCTTCCTCCACGCACACATGTGGGCACCGTCTCACCAGTGGGGAGCTGATGGTAAACAGTTCCCATTCTCTGAGGTTGGCCCGATGAGCTTCCTGCCAGGGTCCCTTTTATTCAGACTTCTGACTGAAAATGCCTCCTCCCTTGAAATGCCTGTGCCATTTCTTCAAATCAAATTAATTAGAAGGGATTGGAAAAGTCACAGGAAGCACACAAGTAACTCCCATCTTAATACTTTATGACTGGAGCATGATTAAAGCAAGCAAGCAAGCAAGCACGTGCACACACACAAAAGGAAACAAATCTGGGATCTGCTTGGTTCTTTTTCCAATTAGCTTTCTTCTAAAATAAAGTTCAGATTGTATTGCTTCTGCCTTTTTGTTGTTGTTTTGGTTTTTTTCCCAAGATGGGGTTTCTCTGTGTAGCCTTTGACTGTCCTGGACTCACTTTGTAGACCAGGCTGGCCTTGAACTCACAGAGATCCGCCTGCCTCTGCCTCCAAAGGGCTGGGATTTTAGGTGTGCGCCATCGTGCCTGGCGTGTTTCTGTCTTATGAATAACATACCTTCAAGTAATAAATTGTGCTATATTTTATCTCAGTAATAAATTTTATGACAGAAAAGCTACACAAAGTTAAAAACTGACGAAGTTAACCCCGCTTTAGGGACTGTGTAGGCAGCTCGTGCACTGTTATCTAGTGATAAGCTCCTCAGCTAATCCTCCCCAAGTGCTCGCCACCAATGGCTGAACAAGCAGCAAGCAGAACTTGGTGTTCGTTAGGGTCATAAATCAATTTATTACTAGAGGTCACAGCTGAAATGTGCAGTTAGTAAGCTTTTAGAGACACATAGATTGTGTGTGTGTGTGTGTGTGTAGTGTGTGTGTGTGTGTGTAAATGCGGTTTTTGGTAATGGAGTAGGAGAGAAAGTTGTTTGGTTAAAGCCATTGGAAAATTATACCATTAAAACTGTACAAACTTTGAGGTGAGTCTCCGTTGAGCACATATTAGTGCATACCCTGAAGATGTTTAAAAGCGCCATTTAAATGCAGTCAGTGCTGAGTATGGGGCTGAGGTGTCCTCCAAGGGCCCCTGTGTGGAAGGCTTGGCCCCTGGTCTGAGGTACTACTGGGAGATGGTGGAACCTTCAGAAGTTGGCGTGCAATGGAAGAGAGGCGCATCCCCAGGGTCGTGGTTTTGAAGGGGATGCTTGGATCCTGCTCTTTCTCTCTTCCCTTCCTGGCTGCTGTGCTGAGAAGGGTACCTCTAACAGTCACCCCTCCCGTGACGCAGCATGTCACTGCAGGCCCAGACCACTGGTGCCGGCTGGCTTTGGACAAAAACCTCTGAAATCATGAGCTAGGACAAACCTTTCCTCTAAGCCATTTACCTCAGGCATTTGCCACGGTAGCAGAAGGCCAGCCGGCACAGCCCTGCAAAAGGAAGGAATATAAACACAGCTGTCAATCATAATTTGTATTCTCTTCTCCAGCACAACTCTTGCTTATGATTGGGCTCACTTATATTTAAGTCAGAGTTTTTAAAAATCCAATTTTTAATTGTTTGAAGAAATAACTTCACATAGTATTCTACCCACTGTTGCACAATATTTATAGATTTTTGATGTTTTAAATTTGAGCTAAAATCTGGTACAAGGAGGCAATAGTGTTGAGGCTCTGCCATCTGATCCACTAATCGGTTTGAGTAGAAGCATTCTGACTGGAGCCTCCATCTGCTTCTGCCCAGGAGCACTTTGTATACGGCACTGGGTCCCTCTGGCAGGGTGGTCTAGCTTATGAGGGGAGTGCAGGAAACAAAGCTCCTGTTTCAGGGGCAGCCATATTTTTGAATAATATCAGAGATCGAGTAAAGTCTTATTTATACATTTAGGTACACATTTAGAGTCCAGGCTGCTTGGTGATTGTCTGTAATAGATACTCACTAGATTCCAACTTCCTGTGTGTGTGACTGAGACGCACTTTGACCTCCGAGACAACTCGACTGAGCCCTAACGTTAAGCTTGAACAGTCGTTTGGGGCATTGTTATGGCTCCTAGAGGACTTTCTACTTTTGTTTTCAGTCACAGCACGGACGAGCTATTGTAGCTCAGATATGAAGACAGAGGGTGTGCAGGCTCTGGAGCGGTTTCCTGGTGATCAGGAGATGGGGGGAGGGGTTCAGTGGCCTCAACGTGAACTTGTACTGTTGTCTTTTACTGAGTTAATTAATCCAGGACCTCCTAATTTGGTGCTTCTGCCCAGCTATGACTTGAGGGTGGATCTGTTATCTGAGGGGCTATTGGATGATCAGAATGAGACTATAACAGACAGTGATAAGTCACCTAATGACAGGGAAATGTTATAAGAAGTATGCTGTTAGGTGATTTCCTGGTTGTTTGAATATTGTAGAGTGTAATGAATGCTATAGCCTGCTCTATGCACCAAGGCTTTCTGTACGTATGCGATGAGGCTTTACGGCACACACACACACACACACACACACACACTATGCTATTGTCTTAGTTTACTTTCTATTGCTGTGATAAATACCCTAAGTCCAAGCAACTTGAGGGGAGGTCCCTTCATTTGACTTACATGGTTTGAGCACAGTTGATGAGGAAAGTCAGGGCAGGGACTCAAGCAGCAGCATCAGAGACAAGGCTTGTGAAGGATGCTGTTTGCTGGCTTGCTCCTCGTGGCTTGCCACAACATACTAAGCAAGGCTAAAAGCGAATTACTGAACTAAAATAGCCCTGAGGAAAGGCTCAGGGTGCAGCTGAATGACAACGGTGAATCAACGGGAGTGAAGGGTAGAGTGAGAAGGTCCAACTATGTGGGGAGAAAGTTCCAGAAGAAGGCAAGAGAGCATAGGAAAAGAAAACACCTGACTCGCCCCCCCCCCAATTTGAGAACTTTCTAGAATCATTTAAAGCAACACATTCTTAGATCATGGAGATCTCATGGGTTTCAAACATAATGGATATTAATAAATCACCGTCATACCATCAGAACAAAAACCAGATCACAAAATCACAAAGAAACCTTCGAAGCAAGTAGTGAGAAGAGAAAGACCACCAGGAGAGAGACACAGCGCTTAGAGCGACAGCTGCACCCAAAAGGCAACTTGAGCATGGGGAATGAAGAACGTCAATATTCTGGGCAAAAGTAACCCTTCTTCTTGAATTTTCTTGTTCAATGGTTCTAAGTTTGAAGGAGGGCAATGTATAGATATTTTCAGGGTTTAAAAAAAAATTGCCATCAGCCTCTACGGTCTCGCTAAAAGTAATCTGAAAAGATGTACTATCTGCAGACGGAAGGTGATTCTGAGGGGCAAAAATGGAGGGCAGGCAACAAAGGGCTGAGTACATAAGTGTGGTCTGAGTGAGAATGGCCCTCATAGGCACGTGTGTTTGAATACTTGGTCCCCAGTTGGTGGAACTGATTGGGAAGGGTTAGGAAGTGTGGCTATGTTAGAGGAGGTGATTACTGGGGATGCAAAAGCCATTCCCAGTGCCACTCTCTCTGTCTCATGGCTGTGTCTCAACATGTGAGCTCTTAGCGACTGCTGCAGTGCCATGCCTGCCTGCTGTCCTGTCCCTGCTGTGATGGTCATCGGTGCTAACGCTTTGAAACTGTAAGCCCCAAACAAATGCCTTTGTCATAGTGTTTTACCACAGTAATCAAAAAGTAGCAAACACAGACAATGTCTAAGTAAATATTGGTTAAAAAATAATATCAAGTTAAAAAAATGCATGCCACGGCAGGCATATGCCTACATTCACAACAATAAAAAAATAAAATACAAACAACTAAAAAATTTAGAATGCCCCTCTTTTATGGGCTTAGTCCTGTCAAATAAGTTTAAATGGAGACTTTCCAGAATAAGCGATGTGAAGTTTTATTGTGGGCCATTCTGAGTAGAACAGTGAATTCTCACACTGTCCCCTATCTATTCTGCCTAGGGGATCAATTTTGTTCAGAGTCCGTGGTGTGTGCTACTTAGTAACTGTTCCCCTTACCTGTTGCACAGTATTTGTGTTCAGGCAATTCTCAGTTTGCCAAATAATGGCCCTAGAGTTCAGAAGTCGTGGTGTAAGTAACGACCAAGCCTGGGAGGCCAGGTGGACTCCGCTGCTCTGTGGCTCTCCTCAACTGTGGGGGAATAGTGGATGTTCAGTACGTATAGGGGAGATGCTATGGTGTCTACATTTTCAGGCATCTGTTGGGGGCTATGGACAAAGGGGACTACTGCACATATAGTTTAAAAAAAAAAAACAAGACAGAACTCAAGCAGATGTAGCTAAGGAGGTAAAGGAAGTTAAAAAAGGAAGTCTCTGAACGTTCAGGAAAAGGATAAACAGTCTCTTTAGACAAGCTAAGTGTGAATGCGTGGTTACATTGAGTTTGTCATTTTGCCCATGTACTCGTGTCTCTTCAAGTGACCTGAAAATAGAATACTGGATGAGCACAGAGCCCAGAAAATCCTGAGTATGGAGTTCAGTTTGGAACTGGTTGAGTATGGCAAAAACCAGTCAGGAAAGGAAGGGATAGCTTCATATTTAAAAATGAAAGTTGCAGATGCAGTGGGTCACTCAAAGAAAAAAAAGGAAACATAATTGGGCAATGACACAATCTGGAAACAATCATGACCACAGTGGGATGAGTAAACCTATAATTTTTTTTTAGTGACTTCTGATGTGACCTTTATGCCTGACAGGAGCATTTAGGGAAGGAAGCTTGTTTGGGGTCATGATTTCAGGCAGTCTCTGTCCATCCTGGTCTCAAAGGCATGGAGGAGCGTCTCAGTTCTTGCTGGTAGCATATGGTGGAGGCTGTCCTCTTTATGACAAACCGGGAAGCAGGGAATGAGGCCGATGAGCCAAGGACATAAGCTTCAGAGACTTATGGCCAGTGACCTACTTCTGCCAGTTAGGCCCCACCTCCCACGGCCTTCCAAAGTGGACCGCTCAGCTGCGGGGTGGGGGGGGGGGAGGAGGGGAGTATTCGAAGCCAAAAATCCATGGGGGGAACATTTCAGATTTAAGCCATAGGATTCTACTCCCGGCTCCCAAAGGCTCATATGAACTACAGCTCACCCAACTTGAGGAACTGCTGTGGTCTTAATGACTTCGGCATCACACATAAGTGGAAGCCCAACATTTCCAGTGACCCTCAGGGCAACCTCAGCTGTGAGCCTTTGCAAACCAACCAACCAACCAACCAACCAACCAACCAACCAACCAGACTTCCAATATACAATGACACAGCAGAGGAAGAAACATCCCCTTTCCAGAAAGGAGGGGTGGTTCACAGAGAGGAGGGATGGGGCCAGAGGAAGACCAAAATGCAACAAGGCAAATGTTTCCCACTGTATCTCCTTGTGATGGATCTGGAGTGCACGATCTCCTGATATGAGCTCCGAAGGGCTCAGGTAGCCACATGCCCGTGGTCTTAGTTTGCAGTCCATCAGCTTCCCACCTGAGCTTGCTTTACTCAGTGCTTGCAGCTTTCTTCCACAGGTGCCCCCACATTGCTGGTGTATCCAACCGGCTAGCAAACTCCATTGCCACTAAGATTTCACCCTCCCAGCCTCACAGACAACCTCTTAAAGGCTCTCGGAAGGGAGCCCAACACTGGAACACATTACCTGGCTTCACGGGGCTTCTCTCAGAAATCTTGCTGGAAGCATCCATGAGTCTCTAAGTACACTTCAGGGCTGGGGCTGGGGGAGGGTTTGGGGAGGGCCTGTGACAGAGAGGGAATGTGATGTCTTTACTTCTGGAGTTGGAATGTGTGAAGAGATTGTGCTGGAATTTCATTGGACACATTCAATATGAAGACGATGGTTGAATGTGGTTTTTTTTTTCCTCTTGGAGACAAGAATGATTGTATGTAAAGTACATATAGAGGGTTTCTTCTGACCTTGCTGAATTTCATATTTTCCCTTCATATATTAACCACCACACAATTCTAGCCCATTCCATCTTCCCAAGCTCCTGCTGGGTCTGCACAGACAGACCATGAGTCACCTGGCGGTGATGCCATTGGCATAAACTTCACTGCTGCCTACAGGCTTTTCTGCATTAGCCCAAAGTTAAGCATTTTGCTAACCCTGCTGCTCTTAAATGTGTAATCTATATGGCGATTTAGCGCAACTTGGACTAGCTAGAGGCCTTAACACACTTATCCTAACATTATGAAATAGTAACAACCAGTTAACATTGAACTTTATTTCTCTCAGTCATCTTTCTGACATGTCTTTATTGCAGATATTTTATCCATGAGTGCAGGAAAAAGCTGGCTTGCAGGCTTTGCACATGATGCTTTAGGAGGCAGCTGACCTCTGCCTCTCCTTCACCCCCACTCAACCAATACACAATAGCTTAGAGACCAGTTGCATTGAAAGCCTCTGTGTGCTGTTTTTCACTCAGCATTCTATTCAGGACCATGCTCACAGCCAGACTACCTGTGGGGACCCTAGGAAATATGGTCTCCTCCTCCCACAATGAGGAGGAGATGAGGAAAGGGTATCCTCAATTTTTAGTCAGCTTTTCACAAACTGTCCTGATAGCTGAGACTTCCTGAGGTTAGAAGACAGCATGGGGCTTGTGAGGAAGAGGGAGAAGCAAGCTGCTGTGTAAGTCCCCTGCACAGGTCTGCGGAGTGAGCATTAAATGTGACTCCCTCACACTCACAGAGTGGGATTGTTAGGGCAGCCCCGTGGGTCCGGTCCTGGCTCAGACACTGGACAACATGTGAAGAGAAGAAATGGGCAGCAGCTCAGTTTTAGGGTGTATTTACGTGTTTTTGAACAACCCAAATTTACTATTTTTTCCCCTTTAAAACAAGTAAGCAAGTGGCAGTTATTCATCCCACCCTTTTGTCTCTCATGATATTTCTTCTTACGCGCAGTGAACTATCCTGGCTCTCACATCTGGACGGGATCGATCTCCCGTCCCATCCTCCTCCTTTTGCGAACAAGACGACAGAAGCATCTACAGGTTAATGACTTCCCGATAGCAACAGTGCAAACATGGAACGCTGAGATTAAGTAACATACTATTTGCTCTCGAAATTGATTTTTTTTTTTTTGTTCTTGGTGCGGCTCGGGCAAACTCTTGCAAACACCACCCTGCTGAGAAGCAAGCACCATCCTCAATTAAATCACTGGTTAATAGGCCACTATAAAAGTTCAATAAAAGCCCAGTGCCTTCTCTTTTTCCACTCAAATGCTGGAGACCTACTCTTTCTGTGTGCTCCAGAAGCTCTGAGTCACCACTGGCCCCAGAACAGTCCCAAGGCAAACCACAACGTATATGAAGACATTACACGAGACGAAGAGATGTATTATTTATCAGCTTTTCAGAACACAGTGGCAGATGTGCTGGTGCTACAGTGTAGAGGGCTGGTGTTACGGTCATTACTTTTTAATGCATTCTATTGACGAAGAGAGCTCCCTCCACATTGCATGGAGTTGAGAGTGACGTGGGAGACGTACTGGGGGAGGGGCTGGGGGAACGAGGAGGAAGGGAGTAGGAGATACACTATGTGCGTGGATGGCGTTTTCCAAGGAAGAGATAGTCCGCTGCTGTCAATGGTAGCAATGGGTCCATCCGTTGTGTCTTGAGCACAAGGAGACTGCGGGAATCAAGAACGGCAGCCGAGCTATCGGTCAGGGTTCCGAGATGTTTAACAAGTCCACCCGCTATTCATGCCCCTGTATTTTCTATTATTACAGTAGAATAACTGGTTTTTGATAAGGATATCCTGTGTTAGCCATAGCAAGATCCTGGGTCATATTTTGTGAAGAAAGGCACAAACTGCATTTTACAAGATTTGTAATAGTGTGAGTAAGTTAAAGTCAGAAGTAAAGGGAAATATGGTGATATTAGTTACTGTTCATGTTCATGCTTGATATTAGGAGGGAAGCACGGTATCACTTTATGTAACATCACGATGTATAAATACTTAACACTGTGAGTATGTGTATACACACACACACACACACACACACACACACATATATATATATAAAGATGAGCAGGAGAACTGTTCAAATCAGAAGGTGGTCCTCCGTCTGAGGAGATGGTGGTCATCAGAGGACCCCTGCCATGGGAGTGCATCGGCAGAGAAAGCACAGGTCTGCAGAAAGTGCTCTGAGAACTCAGAGGGCGTGACGCCCGTATGCTGAGGAACCAGGGCAGGCTTTGCAGGACAGCTGCATCCGGTGAGGGATGCTTTTTTTTTTTGAAACCCCAGAGAGAGTGAGGGAGAATAAGGCCCTTGCTCACCCAGACCCCCACTGACCTGCGCCCTGTGCCTGGCAGGGACCGGCCAACAAGAGCTCAGGGCCTTTGCAGTGGAAAAAAATGAGCAGAGCTGGGCTGGAAAGGAAACAGACTGGGGAAGGCATGACACGAGGCAAAAAGCCATATTTATTGCATCTTTTAACAACACACAGAAAGACGAAGTGTTCCAAATATAGACTCCCATCTTTTTTTAATGTGGATGCATAAAAGAGGCCGGGAAGTGTGGGGGTGTAAAAACAGAGCAGCTGTCCTGATAAAGAACTGAGTGAGGCAGGTTGATCTGCAGGCTGCAGGGAGTCTGGGCAATAAGCTAATTGCAGCCTCCACCTGCTAATAAAACCACCAATCCTTGGGTGACCCAGTTTAGCCAACAGAGGGATGGAGGTCCCATGAGGAGGGACCTCATTTAGTGTGACTTAGAAGAGAGAAGATAAGGAGCCTGCAGGAAAGCACAGTTTAGTGGCAACGACCACCCTTCCTGGGGTTTGTCTTATTCTTGTGTCAAGAAACCTGGGCCTCCATACCTCCCCGGGGACTCACTAGAAGGCCAATGGAGACTTATTTTATTAATATTTATTTTCAACAATGAGTTGCTTCTCTTCACCAGCCACAATGTAACTAATACTTCTGATGCCTCAGGTCCCGCAAAGACGTTGCTTGTTCTTTTCTAAGATTTTGAGCAATGAAAAGGTAGCTGGGGGTGGGGGGGTGGGGGCTGGAGAGATGGCTCAGAGGTTAAGAGCACCGTCTGCTCTTCCGAAGGTTCCGAGTTTAACCCGAAGGTTCCGAGTTCAATTCCCAGCTACCACGTGGTGGCTTACAACCACCTGTAATGAGATATGGTGTCTTCCTGTGGTGGACAGGCACACGTGTGGGCAGAATACTGTATAAATAATAAATAAATCTTTAGAAAAAAAAAAAAAAGAAAAGGTAGCTAGGAAAACCCAGGAGGAATTTCTTTTGCGTTTGACACAGATGCTGAGGGGTATCAGATAATTACTGCCTGGGGAGAAATATAATAGGATTTCCTGGCTGAATCTTCTGTTGATGGAGCTACAGGCTGCTAGCTGGGCGTACTTTTTCAAAAATAAATGTGTCTCTGTGAAATGAGCTGTCAGAAAAACTCCAGGCGTGGGAGGGATGGAGTAATCAAAGAGTGACATTGGTTCTGAAATGTTGACGTTAATGGTGACACACACTGTTTCTGGGCAATTTGATCCAAAATCCATCACTTACTTTGTTTTCTGCTGCAGGGCTCATTTTACTCCTAAATCGTCCGAGGTTTTATTAAAGATTTACCTGGTGAATTTTTCAAAGTACAGTACTGACTGCAATGTGTGTTTATTTATGGTTTTGGAACCTAAGGAAGAGGCCATCTTACTGGAATTCAGCTTTTAGATTTCTAATTCCAATCCCTTTTCTCCCCTAACTACGATGATACAGTGTTTTTTTTTTTTTTTTTTAAATGTCAGAATTGGGAATTATATAGCAAACTTGACCCAAGAAACAATCCTCAGTAATTGGAGAGTAACTCTGGAAGTCAGATGCTCTGGCCTGCCACATTTTTATGTTAGCAGACAGCCCTTCATCTGCTGTCTGCTTTCAGGCTGGTTCCTCCCACATCGGCGAAGACAACCAAGGCAACGCACCAACGACACGCTCCCAGGCTGACCTGATCTACACAGTTCCTCACTGGGACTCTTCTCTGTCAGGTGATGTTTAAAACAAAAACCATGCTGCCCAACATCACCCTTGCCCGTTTGCTGAACAGATGATTCTGAGCACTCGGCTGGGTACCAAGGACCAAGACGCAGAGGCAGAGATCTGTTTTGGAGCCTGCCTCTATCTACCCTTGCTTGGCCTGTGAACCTCGGGCAAGGTGTTTTCTTCAGTCATGGGGCAGGAGGATGGCGCTGATGGCTCATATAGCATCGGTGTGAGGATTCGGTGGTGCACGGTGCGGAACCCGGTACTTGGAAGCATCCAGTGAACTGTCGCTCCTCCTGTCATAGGAGATAGTAAGAGAAGGATAGAGATTATAAACTTGGTGATGGCTACAACCTGGTGAGGGCCGATAAGAGTCATCATTAAATGCACGCTGGGCTAATCAAAAGGGGAATGCATAGAGACAACGTGGGGCATGCACACAAAGAGTGGAAAGAAAAAAAAAAAACAAAACAAAACCAGGACATTTGCTGGGAAACAGACGGAGCTGGAAATCACTATGCTAAGTGAAATAAGCAAGACTAAGAAAGACAAACAACACCACCTGTTTTTTTCCCTCATAAACAGAGTCCAGACTAAAAAAAAATATTTATCAAGGCGTATATAAAAGTGTGTGTACTCATATGTTTGTAGTTCATGAAATTAGAAAGGGAATAGGAAGAACTATTAGGGGGAAAGAAAGAGAAACATGGAAAAGAGAGAAGATGCTGTCTGAAGTTTGGTGGAAGGCATCAGCCAGGGAGGAGGAGGAGGAGGAGGAGGAGGGTGAAAGTGGGACAAGGAAGCAGTGGGGGAGGGGAATGAGTGGTCAAAGACACATATGAATGAAAATGTCATAAAAAACCTATTGTTTTGTCCACAAAAATGGACATTAAAAGTGCTGTTGAAATAAATATTATCAGGGCCTAGTGCTATATTCTTTCAACCTCAGTGCTTGGGAGGCAAAGGCAGGCAGATCACTGTAAGCTCACAGCCAGCCTGGTCTACATAGTGAATTCTAGGACAGCCAGACCATGTCTCAAAAACAAAAACCAACCAACAACAAACAAACAAAACCCTGTATTGTCACTGATGTTGGCTGGGTTCATATAGGTGATGTTAAGTAAGCAGGAGACAAATTTCTGAGGCAGAAGGTGACTGAGAACATATGTGATCTTTTTGAAATTCATATACATAGTGACGAGGAAGTGCTGCAAGTGGGCGGGCCTAAGGATGACTTGTATAGAGTCTGCTTTTCAGATATTCATGATTACTTAGGATAGAGTTGCATGTGATAAAGTCTTGTCTTAAAAAGGCTACTCACCCCAGAGAAGGAGGGAGGAGGGGGGAGAGAGAGAGAGAGGAGAGGAGAAGAGAGAGAGAGAGAGGAGAGAAGAGGAGAGGGGAGAGAGGAGAGAGAGAGAGACGAGGGAGGGAGGGGAGGGGAGAGAGAGAGAGGGGATAGAGGGAGAGAGAGGGAGGGAGAAGAGAGAGAGAGAGAGAGAGAGAGAGAGAGAGAGAGAGAGAGAGAGAGAGAGAGAGAAGCTTGGCACCGTAGGACCTTGCCAGATGAACTCAGTCATCAATGTGTCTCTCTGGGCTGGTCCTGTGCTCCTGCCTCAGAGAGTAGAGTCCACTGGAGCAGACGAACACAGGAAGCTCTGTTGTAGAACAGAGTCATCAACAATGCCTTCACAAGACAAAACCAATGGAATTTTAATAATATATTTACCCGATAAAAATACTGTTTTTAATGGGATATTTTCTCTTACTTTGGAGCTAGGCTTTGAAATCTACCCTCCCAGCCCACTGATACTGAGGGAAGCCCCATCTCAGGTGTGTGGTCTGCCCTTGTTGTTAGTATGTTCCTCAAGGCACAGAGCTGTTCCTGGCCTTGCTATTCAGAGTGGCTCTCCCAGGTGGATATGTCCTGTGTCTCCCGTACCTCCCAAGTCTGGAGGACCTGACAGGATCTATGGTGAGTCATGGCTGTTTCAGTATTGTCAGATAACTGGGGAGGCTTGTCTGTCCTTTGAGGAGACCACGCACTCTCCCCTCTAATCATGTTTG